>NW_010317037.1:0-403 GCF_000700745.2 Antrostomus carolinensis | reverse complement strand
CAAAACCCCGGCGTCAGCAGCTGCCCTCCGCCGACCCCCGCCAGCCTCGGCCTCTGTCGGCACAGACAGACGGTCTCAGCTGGGAGGGTAGACCAAGCCGTCCCCTCAGGCAAGCTCTCTGGGACAAGGACCCTGTCCTGGAAAGCCCTTCCTCAAGTCTCTTCTCCATACCACCGCTCTCCCCACGGTCCTCCCCTCTCCCCAGAACCGAGCCCGCTCTTTGAATTAAGCGAAGCTGCGCACACCCGGTAATTATTTTAGACAAGAAGAAACAGATGCCACGGTCTCTTTCCAGAAAAAGCACACACACAGATTCTTACTGAGAAGAGGAAGATCCCGGCCGTCCCTGCGTGCGCACAGCACCATTCATGCCCACTTCTGAGCTGCCCCAAGCCCCCAGCCA
>NW_010317036.1:2894-19444 GCF_000700745.2 Antrostomus carolinensis | reverse complement strand
TGTGATTCTGTCATTCTGTGATTCTGTGAAAATTATTATTAAATTTCTCCCCAGTCTCTCACAATCCCTCACAATTTGGAGCTACCTATGAACTTGATGAAAGTGGACAGTGTTACCTCCTCCACAGATCACTGTTGAAGATGTTAAACAGCACACATCCCAGTACAGACCCCTGCAGTACTCTTCTTGTTACCAGCCTCCAGGCAGAGCATGACCCATTAACTACAACAGTTTTTACCTGTCTAGTTGTCTGCCTATCTGGACTGTAACAAGAAACAGGGTGAAAAGGCTGACTAAAGTTGATATTAAATGACATTAACTAATCTCCCTTAATACACAGATTATTTTTGTGCCTGAAGGCAATCAGGCTCTATTTTTATATTCTCCTACAAACTGATGTTATGTAAGTGCGGAGCAAAGGAAACAAGATATGTTATCAAAATGCATTTCAGTTTTTCATAATGTTTCATTTGAAAATGTGTAGAATTGAAACTTGCATATTACTTCTTGAAAGACAGTATAATACCATGAAACTCTGACTACTTTCAGCAAAACAGTCCAGAATAGTATTTATTTATTTATTTATTTATTTATTTATAATTCATAGTAATACTTAAAAGACTCACCACAGGGTACCAATTTTTTTCACAAATTACCAAGGATATAAATGCGATTAACTATCAGGGTTGCCTCCACACAAAATATACTGTGCTCATTTATTTTGACAAGCAAGTTTTTACTTTAATTGCTTACAGTATAATAGTAAATTTTGCTAATACATCAGGGATGTGTATCTCACTGAAGCAAACCTTCAAAGTAGTATAAGCTCTCACTGTAGCTTTCTTCTTTTAAATCTTCTCTGGAAAAAGAAGTAAAACAACTGGATAATAAATAAATGAAATGGGAGTTCACAGCTACTGCAGAGAAGAAAGGTAACACTCAGAAGTTCTGTTTGATTTGAAAGTGAAGAAAACAAAAAACAACATTCAGAATACGTACAAAGAAGGCTAAAGAGGGTAAACAGACAGCAGCAACAGCAAGATGGATCCTGAGGCAGAAGAGGAACCACAGCCCTTTGTGTCACAGGTAGGGGGCACACCTTCTGTCTTTCTCTATTGGACCCCCAGAAGGAACAGACAGAGGTGGGGAGGACAGATGACATTTTGTCCGGTGACATAGCAGATTGCTCAAACTAGCAGCAAGTCAAAATATCCTGCTTGCACCTCTCTGCAAGCCTGAACTTCATTATGGAAAACAGAACCCATCAGAGGTCACATTTGGGGCCTGCCAAAACTTGTCTAAAATATTTACCTGTGTCCTGTTTTTTGCTAGGATAGGGTTAATTTTCTTCTTAGTAGTTAGAAAGTGCTGTGTTTTGGTTTCAGTGAAGATTGTTATGAGAAGAAATGTTGATAACATACAAGGACACTGTGCTTGGGCAGTTTCCAAGAAGAGAGGACTGGAAGGAGGGAGTGGAGAAAAAAAGTGTAGTAGTTAGTAAAACCCAGAATTGATAGTTGGATATGCCAATAAGATATTCCATAACATATTATGTCATGTTTAGTATATTAACCAGTGCTGACTGGAAAGCGAGGGGGGATTCTCTTGGGGATCGCTCAGGATCATTTTTTTCTGGAATTGTGATTTCAGTTTCAGGGTTTCTTTTTGCTCCTCCTGGATCATTATCAGCAGGTGGTGAGCAATTGTACTGTGCATCACTCATATAGTTTTTATCATTATTATTCTTCTTATTATTACTATTTTAATTTTATTTTACTCTAACTATTAAATTGTTCTTAACTGAACCTACAAGTCTCCTTGCCTTTACCCCTCCAATTCTCTCCCCAATTCCCTGGTTGGGGAACAAGGGGGCAGGGGGGGCTGTGAGTGGCTGTGTCTTGTTTGGCTGCCAGCTAAGTTAAACTATCACAACCTGGATCCAGCCTGGCCATAGCACTATTACAAGGGACTGGGAAATGGTTCCAGGTATAGCATGAAGAATGTGGTCTTAGTCCAACTCTCCTTCTACAGCCCTCCATGTCCTTGACACATTTTGAGTGGGATTTCCAATTACCTGATAGTTTCAAGGGCTGATAAGAAGCATTCTCAGGTCTAAGTTAGACCCTGAAACACTCTTCTAAAGAGTATCTGTGATTCCTGCTATGCATTATAAAAAAGCTAATGAAAATCTGTGTTTAGAAATCAACTCTAAAAAAGTTGTAAGAGAGGAATTATGAAAAACAAACAAACAAAAAATTTGTAGATTTAAGTCACTATTAAAAAGCATGGGATAGATAAATTCAAATTCAATAAGTACAAACACTATGAATCAGGTTAAAATTTAATTAGGTTAATTGTGTTTGATTTGGTAATTTACCTTGGTAAATTAAACTGCTGAAAAAATGATTTGTTAGTTTATCTGGCTCTGTCTTACACATCTCAGGTTTTTTTACTAGATGATTTCAGTTGATACTGATGTGGTTTCAACCACAGGCAGCATCTAGGTCACATGATCATCCACTCACTCCCCCCAACCCAGTGGGATGGGAGAGAGAAAAACAGCAAATGGCTCATGATTTGAAATGAAGACAGGGAGGGCTCGCTCACTAATTATAGTCATGGGCAAAACATACCCAACTTGGGGAAGAAAAAATTAATTTAATTCATTGCCAATAAACCAGAGTAGGATAGTGAGACAACAACCACAGCTTAAAACACCTTTGCCCCACCCCTCCCTTCTTCTCAGGCTCAAATCATTTCGCTCCTGATTTCTTTACTTTCTCCCCCTCAGTGGCAGAGGGGGACAGGGAATAAGGGTTGCAGTCAGTTTGTCTGCGGCTCTTTCCAGACTGGGATCCTTCCTGTGGGCTGAAAGAGTCCAGGAACAAAGTGTTCCAATGCAGGATTCCCACAGAGTACCAGACTTCTTCAGGTACAGCCCCTGCCTCTGGCACGGGGATCTCCATGGGCTGGAGACAGGTCTCCACTCCGGAGGACCTTCTCCTCCGGCTCTGGCATGAACATCTCTGGGGTCTTCTGCTCTATCATGAGCTCTCCACATAGTCACAGCTGCCTTCAGGAACAGCCTAACACTCCAGTGTGGAGTCCTCCATGGGCTGCACATTAGTTTCTGCTCTGCCTTTAAACTCCATGGGTGGCAGGCGAATCTCCGTTCACCCCTTTCTCTTTCATTGCTGACCTGGGCATCTGTGGTTGACTCTCTTACATCCCCCATTCTCTCTCCTGCAGTTGCTGATGGTCTTTTGTTTGTTTATGTTCCTGATTGCTCTTTCTCCCTTACCAAACTGGTTCTTCTTCTCATAAAGATGGATTTGCAGAGGCATTTCCCTGCTTTCTCCTTATCTGCCCAGCTGGTGATGACATCATAGAAGGCTACCAGATAGATCAAACATGATTTCCCCTTAGTGAAACCATGCTGACTACTCTTGGTAACCTTCTTTTCTTCCAATTGCTTAGACATGGTATCAAGAATGAGCTGTTCCATCACCTTCCCAGGGATGGAAGTGAGGCTGACTGGTCTGTAGTTGCCCAGATCCTTCTTCTTGCCCTTTTTGAAGAACAGAGTGACATTTGCTATCGTCTAGTGTTCAGGCACTTCTGTTCTCCAAGACCTTTCAAAGATGATAGAAAGCATTTTAGAGATCAATTCCACCAGCTCCTTCAACACTTGTGGGTGCATCCCATCGGGGCCCATGGATTTGTGTGAACTGATTTTATTTAGGCTCTCTCTGATCAGTTCTTCCTCAAACAAGGGACAGTCTTCCTCTTTCCAGACTCTCTCTCTTCCCTCTATCATCTGGGATTCCTGAGAGGCACTTTTAGCCATAAAAACT
The DNA here is from genome assembly GCF_000700745.2 of Antrostomus carolinensis. NCBI lineage: Eukaryota > Metazoa > Chordata > Aves > Caprimulgiformes > Caprimulgidae > Antrostomus > Antrostomus carolinensis. Next base: position 15,590 of record NW_010317036.1, on the reverse strand, counting down.
GAAACAAAGAAGGCGTTCAGTATCTCTGCCTTCTCAGCCTCTCCTGTTACCAGGGCATCCGCCTTATTCAACAGCAGGCCCATGTTTTCCTTAGTCTGCCTTTTGTTATTGATGTACTTAAAAAAGCCTTTTTTGTTGTCTTTAACCTCCTTTGCCAGATTTAGTTCTAAGTGGGCCTTAGCCTTCCTAGTTGCATAGCTGAAGGCCCTGACCACATTCCTATATCCTTCCCAGGTGGCTAGACCCTTTTTCCGCATTTCATAGACCTTCATCTTATCTTTGAGATTTTCCATGAGATCCTTGCTCATCCACACAGGTTTCCTGCCATTCTTGCCTGATGTCTTTCTCTTAGGGATGCACCGGGCTTGGGCTTGGAGGAAGTGGTACTTGAGTGTCAACCAACACTCTAGTCCATGGGATACCCCCAAGTAGGTCCTTGAAGAGGTTGAACTGGATCTCTTGAAGTCCAGGGTTGCAACCCTACTTATTGGTTTGCATCTTCCACATGAGATCCTAAACTTCTCCATCTCATGGTTGCGATAACTCAGGCTGCCCCTAATCTTCATATTCCCAACCAGTCCTTCCTTGTTAATAAGAATGAGGTCCAGAATCATCGTTGAGATAGAAAAGGTGGGTAATAAAGAAAACATCCCAGCTTCAGCTCCTGCTTCTGTATCAAAGAGTATGATCACCTTGATCTTGGTGACTAGGAATTAACATGGAACACAGCCACCAGTGCTAACTGAAAACATGAGTTCCATGGTATTGTATACTTATGGCTAGTTTAGGACAAGTTTGTGAAGTACTAACTGTTTTGCCTAGTGCTGATAATTCCGGATAGTGATTAAGTAGTAAATGGTAATGTGTATTGTTAACGAGTCCCAGTCAAGTAAAGGATTGCTTTTGAGTTATCCGTCTTCTAAATTGTACCCTCAGAACAGTCTTCAGTTCCCTAACTGGTGTATAAATCCATATTCTGAGCTGCAAAAAACTATTGACCTTTTTCTTTGCTTTAAGTGCTCCAGTGATCAGTGGGAGAGAATTTATGGTTACTATGCAACTTTTGCTAAAACAGCACATAGCACTGTGGTTTCTGATACATTAATCATCCACACACATGCTTGTCTTGCAAACAGCCTATAAACAGCTTGCATGGTTATGCCTAGTTAACCATCCAATGCCATGCTAAACTTTTGAACGTTTGGGACACTATGCATTTTAAAAAACAATCCATAATCTCATGAGGGTCAACACTTTCAAATTTACTGCATGAACCTTGTCTAGAGGGTTACTTGAACAGGTCATACAAAGGGTGGTACATTACAAGATGAACATTCTTCTATTTCTTCCTTTACAAGGAATATACAAAAATACAAGTGGCTCAGTACTATTAAATTTTTATGTGATTGATTCTTACAGGTTGCGATCTAGAGCACCTTTTTACTAAACAGTTTCTACTCTAACAGGTCTACCTCAGCATATTCTTTAAAGAGTACCATTCCACTCCTTTTCTATTAGAAGACGTGTTCTCTCCTCAGGAAGTTATTATTGTCTTTCATTTAGAATGCATTCCAGTGTATTCCTTTATTGCTTTCTCAAAGGTTAAAGGGAAGAAAAAATTTTAATAAAATACTTGTTATTAGGTATAAAAGAAATGTCTTTACAAGTGTGAAGATCTGCCAAGATCATATTTGTTGGGATTTTTTAGTATCTAATGACCTTCATTGTTCAAACAAGGTAACTAATCCCTCTCATCCATGTATGTTTGCTTGGAAAAGACATAAAAATATGAAATAAAATTGATATGATAGTGCGACAACTATACTGGAATTTAATTGCAATAAGAGCTTTCTTATATTCATAAGAGATATTATTAAAATGTAAGTGCATTTCTATCTGAACATTATGTGTCTTCACTCAGGCTGAAATGTTATTTTACAGTTATAAGTAGTGTGCAGTACATTTGATTTATGTGTTTGGTAATTATGGCATAAAAATACAAATCATGACAGCAAGGGTACTAAATTTGTATTAAACTTTGTGAAGGAAATATGAAGAACTCCATAAGCTTTGTCAGTTTAAGAATTATGATTCTCATTGTACAATATTGAAAAAAAAAAAAAGCAAAACCAAACCACACAACCAAAACAAACAAAAACCAAACATCCTAAATAGAATTATTTTTAATAAAAAATATGTATTACAAGTATTTTCTCTTGACCTTTTTTTTTATATTTACTCTTCTATAATATGACATCTCTTGATTGAGCTGTACCTCAGATTGTCTGTTAGGGAATCTTGAATTAGAGTACTGGCTGTCCAGATCTACCTGATGCACAGAACAGAAAAACAGAACTTGGAAAGAAAGAGGTGAACTCTTGAAGAAAACTGCCAACATGCTCCCTTTCCTCAGTATGCTGTGAAAAGCCAGACTGCCTGGATAATTTTGTGAGATTCACTGCCTTTACTGTATAGACACTTCAAACTTTGAAATTATTTATGATAGAAAAGCTAGTGGTTTAAGTCAGCCAAAACTCACAATATTGCCAGATTATTTCAGAACTGTTGTTCTCCCTACTCATTTTTTAATGTGATGCTGGGATTCCAGGTTCCTGTATCCTGTGTGGGGGGGAAATAAATAAAGAAATAAATAAAATCCAGTCTACACTTTCAAACCAACAACTGCAGGCTATGGCCAATACATAATAAATGTAACAGGAATTAATTATTCATTATCAGGGTAGCCATGCCAATAATTTGTTTCTTTTATGATTTAAAGTAGCAGATTATCAAAACTGTTTAGCTGTTAAAACTTTTACAACTCTACTGAACAGCAGTTAGAGCATTATATCAGATGTCATTGAAAGACATAAATTTTTAATATCCACTTAATCTAAAGGAATGTTAGAGGTCTTTTAAATACTGGAGGTCTTTTAAAATGTTTTTTGCGTGGTTTTCTTTGTTTGATTTTTTCACTCTTAATTAATTTTTTTTCATATGTGAAGTGAGCATAACATTAAAATAATGCATTGTGATTACAATTTATATGGAGGATCAAGAGAGCCTTAAAACCTATGTTTGCTTATAAGTATGTTTAGATATCTATATTAATTTGAAATACATATAACCAATTAAGAGGGGAATATAAAAATCCAGTGTTGCACTGTTACTGGGGAAGAGTGAACTGCTGTGACTGGGATGTTCCAATACATTTGAGACACAAAGCAGATCTCAAGACTTTAAGCAAACACTTTTTTAGGTTCACCTTTCAGTTAAACCTGTCTGTTAATAACTAAGAATTAATTAGTCAATCCTAGTATAATTAGGTGTATTTAGGCATACTAAGGGTCATTTTAGCTCTTATTGTTAGAGCAGCTGATGGTTCTTTGCTTCAGAGATTGTGATGGACAAGCATGAGAGCTCTTTAACAAGGGAAGGTGAAACCAAAGAGGGTGTCTTCTCTATTTACTGATCACTATTATATATGTCTATTTGTAATACGCACTTTTGGTATCAGTCAAGACCAGTCTGGTCCAGTGGATTAATTACTCTTCTCATTGTCAATATCAGCCTGTTCTGCCTTGCCAGATATGTATTATCTACTATTCATTCTGACTTCTCAAAATGGTTGTTATCTGTTTGCATAGCACACACTTTTAAAACATATACATATAAAGAGAAATTTTCTGTAAATGCATTTCATTTGAGAAATTCAGATTAAAAAATAATAATTTTCATACAAGAAAAGAACTTCAAATGTATATTACTTTACTTTTTGTATGTTGGATAAACTAAAGACAGATTATATAGGGGATATTTTGCTATGCAAATTTCAAGTTTTAAAACAGAGTGAAAAATGTGTGCATTTTTATTATATACATTACATATAGATATATATATTTGGTGTGTATGTACATTTCTTTGGTCTGATGTTATTTAATTATTTTTATTCTGATTAAGTTAATGTATGAAATAAATAAAAATATTTTAATAAAAAGTTGATTTCCTGTTTTTCTGCTGGGACAGAGGTATTTTTCTTCTTAGTAGCTAGAATAGTGCTGTGGTTTCAGTATGGGATTTGCTATGAGAAGAATGTTGATAACATACTAATGTTTTCAGTTGACACTGGAAGTCAGAGGACTTTCCAACTTCCCCATGTTTTGCTAGTCTGCAGGTGCAAAGGAATAGGGAAGGGGGGAATATTAAAATTAGCAAACCCATATTGGCATTTGGATATGCCAATGGGGTATTCTGTGTCACATAATATCATGTTCAGTATATTCATGAGGGTCTGTCAGGCTCCTGCTCTCCCTAGGACTCTTCTGGGATTGCAGTTTCAGTTTCAGGGTTGTTACTCCTACAGGATTATTATCCAGGAATGGACCAGGCTTGGTTGGGGGGTGGTGAGAAATTGCACTGTGCGTCACTTTGTATATTTTATTATTACTATTATTACCATGACATATTGTCACTATTATTTTAAGTCTTTTTAAATTTAAATTATTAATGTTTTCTTATCTCGACCCATGAGTCTCCTTACCCTTCCAATTCTCTCCCCTGTTCCCTGGAGGAAAGAGAGTGAGCAGGTTACCATGTTTGGTTGCTAGCCAAGTTAAACAACCAGAGCTGGGAATATTTCAAAATTTTCCAAGCAAAAAAAAAAAAAACTTTTTTTGAAAAACCACTAAATATTTTCCATTATTTTCACATTCTATCATCCAATGCATTTTTTTTCCAATTATGAAATAGTTACTAGCTTTTTTCTGAATTGAAAATTGTTTTTTGCATTATTTTCCACTTCACTTTCACAAGAAATGTGCTTCATACAAAATTACCGATAATAATCATTGAGTCTAATTGGAACATTTTTCTTCTGATTTTATGACCTATAACAACTTTCTCTCCTACACCTCTTTAAACAGAACTTACTGGAGTTAAGTTGCATCTTGTCTTGTTCTCTCCTTTCCCCCTGTAAACATTTCATTTTGATAAACAAAATCAGCTCAATCTCTCTGATGTGTGCTTAGCAAATAAGTAAACAACCCTTACAGACTTCTGCAGACACTATGTAGCCTAGGACACTTTTATACTGTCAAATCAGCAAAACTGAAATTGTATAAAGAGTGGAAAAGGCTTAGAATTAAATGTGATATTCATATAACTGTGTTTACTTAAAAAATTACATGAACTTTAAAGATGAATTTGACATCAGATTGACATTAAAAAAAAATGCCTTGGATGTTTTCTTTAAAGAAAGGTATAGAGATCAGTGTCTTGGGGGGCAGGGGGAGGGAAACACCTTTGAAAATAAAAGTTAAATTATTAAATCTTAGAAGTTATTACTCTAATAAGTATTTTTTTTTAATTATCATATGCAAATGAGACATATTTTATCCCCAAGGCCTACATCTAATACATTTTTTCTCCTTTTCTCTCTGTATGGGTTTTGTTTTGTTTTGTTTTGTTTCAATAATTAACTCCTCACAGCTCTTGGGTTAAATGGGATAAGAAACCAAGTGTCAATGTAGTGTCCTTTTGCACTTGGAGAGAAATGTCCTTCAGGATCTCACAACACCAAGTGTTAAATTAATAAAGAAATGAAATTATTTATTTCTTGGAGTAATAAACATTCCAGATCTACTTTTGTATCTAAAGAGATGGCACAAATGAGGAATGAAAAGTAGACTAGTTCTCACAGTATTTGGCATTTAAATGGAATGGCTAATTTCATTCACTTATTTTCTTTGAAGATTCTTAAATAGCTTTCATTTAGAGAAGTAAAAGGCAAGACTTTAACATCACGTGGTTTGTTGTTTTTTTTGTTTGGTTTTTTTTTAGTTCCTCATCAAAGTATAGAGTCTGCATTCTACAAACCTCTGGATATGCTTGACTACTTATGTTGAAACTAACATTTAAAATATTAGATTAATACTGGTGTTGGTAACAATATATTTTTTTATTTAATATAAAATACTTTGGTGACATATTACAATAAATACTATGTAAATGACTGAAATGAATTTATAATTAGTGAGATTTCATTTCCGTCCTTAAGTAGTGGAGGAAGGAGCTATAGTGATGGCCCCAAGGGGAAGCTTCAAGAAGCTCCCCTGGCTCCAAGGTAGATCTACCTCCAGCCCAGGCTGATCCAGTCAGCAATAGGGAAACTTCTCTTTGAATCCATATTTATGAGGGGAAGAACCAGATTGACAAGGAAGGAGAGACCCATCAGGAGATCACTGACATGAACAAAAGAACATTGATGACATGAGGAGAGAGGAGGAGGGGAGTGAAACGGAGGACTTCAGACACCTAGGTCAGCAAGGAGAAGAATGGGAGGAGGTAAAGAGTCTCCTGCAGCCCATGGAGTTCCAATGGCAGAGCAGATACCCATGTGTAGGCCACAGAGGACTCCACCCGGAAGCCGGAGGCTGTGCCCGAAGAACTCTGTCACTCCGCGGGAAGCTCATGTTGGAACGCTTTGTTCCTAAATATTTTTACATCCCACGCTGGAAAGAGCAGCAGGGGCAACCTGATCTGAAACCCCCATACCCTCTCCCCCTGTGCTGCAGAGGTGGAGAAGGTAGAGAAATTTGGCACAATGTAATTTGTGCCTGGGAAGAAGGGAGGGGATGGGAGATGGTGTTTTAAGATGTGGTTGTTATGTCTCACTATGCTGCTTTGCTTAATTGGCAATTAAATTGATTTTTCTTCCCCAAGTCTAGTCTGTTTTCCTGTGACCATAATTGGTGAGTGAGCCCTCCCTATCCTCATTTCTACCCACAAGCCCTTTTTGTGTTTGTCTCCCCATCTACCCAGGTGGGAGGGAGTGAGAGAAGGACCACGTGGTCTTATCTGAGGCTGAAACCACATCACATAGGTAGTATTTTTTTAAATATAGTAGTCAAAATAAATCTTGTATCTAAGAGTGCTTCATTGCTAGACATGTATGGTAGCATAGTTAATAACAGTAATAACAAAAAGAGTTATCTGTGTTTAGAAAAAAAAACCAAAACAACAAACAAAACACATAACAGACAGTTGACTAATATTATGCAATATTGAGAAAGTATTTTATTTTCCTAATGTAACACTGGAGAATCTAAAACCACAGTTATACAGTATAGATATTTTTATGTTGTGAGTTCACTCAAATGGGCATCCAAGACTTTTAGAAAAACTGTACAAAGAGCAAGAGTATTTATGGTTCTTTTTTCAAACATCTTTTAACATTGGAAGAGTTCCAGTATACTGCCAAGAAGTAAATCATATAGCAGTACTTAAAAAGGTAAACAAGATGACCTGAGGTTAAAACAACGAAAGAAGAGGGACAGAGATGTTAGTACAGTTAATGAAAATCAAAATGAGACTGAGGAAAGCTCATCAACTGAAGTAATTTATTACCCTTTCTTTTAAAGCAACATATCTGGTTGCTAAGTTTAACAATATTGAAATAATATATTTAGAATACTGTCACACATTCTGCTCCATACTGTAATGTATTTCAATTAAGAAACCAAAATAATGCAAAATCAAATGATAAGCATTAGATAGATATAAAACTGTAAGGCCTGAAAACACAGCTGAAAACAGAACTTTGCAACTGAATTAATTAATTTAATTCTTCTGGAATTAGTTTTCATCTCCTTGGGGCTTGTTTTTGTTTTTGTTTATTTTCAAACTCTGGAAAGAATATCATTGGCAGGACGACCCAGTCATTAAGGAAAGCAACAAATACCATTAAATTTATTGGCTGAGTTAATAAGTAGTATTTTGAAGGAATCAAATGAAATCATACTTTAATAAATGCAGAATATAGGTCACACTTTCCTTATGGAGAGGTTTTATCTTCAGGATCAGTGAAATGACTTCTTAGTGTGATACTGTCACCTTAAAATGGTTTTACTGCAGAGAAGGATTCAGCTGTCTGTGTGGTTTCATGCAGGTTCATAGTGTCACTTTACGTTCTGTGGTAGCCCACCTCAATTCAGGCTGTAGCTACAGAAAAGACTCCAGTTAATTGCATCTTATCTACTAATCCATCATAGATGTATTACATTTGTCATCAACAATTTTATCTCAAACAGCATTACATATTTCTGTTGAGGTAGCTAGTTCTTTCTCAGCATTTTAAGGCAACATTAATTGTATTGATTGGGTTTGCACAGAATATAACAGGTGCATAAACATCTGGAAAATGCATATAATGTTGCAAGTAAAACAATAGACAACATGTACGTTCTAATACCTTAACCCAGGGAGAAAACAAGTAGTCCAATTGAACTGAGTGTTGTTACTTAAAGAGTGTCACGATTAAGGTTTCAAAGTGTCCTCCTTATAAAGGAAAATCTAAGTATCATTGCTGCTTTACAGGACAGGACATAACTGAAAATAAACATGTTGGTAAACTGATAAGGGTATTTCTGATTTTTTTTTTTTCAGGGTTAATCAGAAGTTACTGTCAAAATAGAAGTTAGTTAATGCCAGAAAGACAGAATTTTAAATAAACTTAGGAATCCAGCAGCAAAACATTTTCACCAAAAAAAAAGGCTAAGCTAGATCATGATCACTGCTGACAAGTGTGAAATTCAAATTGCACCTTTTTGGAAATGTTAGTTATAAAGACATGAAATTACATCCTTGTTTTGCAATCGGCTGGGTGCTAAACAGGAGGAGTCTAATTCATCAAACAATATTTTTATTGCATAACTGTCCTTTTATAAATTGTTCCAAATTTATCCAATTGCAACTTGAACAGGCAGCTAGAAACAAAACTGAGGAAATAATGACTAATTTATAATAGGTTCTGATTTTTTTTTTTCTTTGCCTTTGCTCTTGCAAATTATGGTAGGAGTACATAGACACTGATTTTGCCATCTGTCATTGTGCTAGAACACTACAGTTTCTACTCAGTGAAGAAAAATATGAATGTAGTTTTAAATTTCTTTTGAAAAGGAAGTAGTTATTGGTTCTTGGAAATCAGAAATAGTCAAATGATTAATACACAGACTTGGGATCAAGGAGATATGGGCTCTGCCATAGGTAAATTTCCTTCTGTTCCTTGGTTTAAAATGCTCAAAAAATGAGGATGTACCTTGTCTTGAATATGCCTATTTTGTTGATGAGAGGTTTTAGGAGGGAATTCCTCCTGCCCAGCTGCTGGAGACTATCCCAGTGTATCAGGGACCCGGGATCTCTGTCCCAGGTTGAGAGAACTGGCTGCTGCTTTCCTGTTTGCACATTTAACCAGTAGAAAAGCTGAGCATGTCTCACAGAAATACACACAAGTATATATATACACACACAAATAAATATCTATATATCTAATCTTTATATCTATAAACTTAATATATATAAACTGGGTTTTGAATAGACTTTCCGTAGTTGGGTTGAAACATCTCACAACAGATGGCAGATAAGGACTCTACTACTGCAATAGTAAATGGATTCTAGTTAATATAATTTGAATAGTTTGTGCAATGTAGTTTTGAATATCTAGATTACTTTCCCCAGCACTGTTACTTATTCTTACTTAGCAAATCAGTCAATAACTAAATATCAGTCCTTTGTGACCCAATTCTTATTTAATCAGAGGAAGAACTACGAAGTTAAAAGTTTTGTGTTCTGTTATCTCCTAATCCTTTTTACTATTCATAAAATATTTTCAACAGGATCAATGTCTAAATCTTGGACTATCTTTAAATAAATATAATAATTTTTATTTCTGTTAATTGAACTGAAGGAATTATGACTGTCTCATTTGTTCAATTAAAAATATTCATTTAAGAAATTAAGTAGCTCAAACTGAGCATTTACTTTGAATTCTGTATTTTAATTAACTAGCTCTACATTAGTAATTTTCACATACTGTAAAATCTGCACACCTCTACATGACAGAGCCTAGTTGCCAATAAAAATATGATTACAAGTGTATCTTATCAAGGTGTGTTAAAAGAAGAAATATGATATAATTTTAAGATAGCTAGGACGTCAAAAATCATTAGTTTGTGCAAATCATAGTGGCTTAAATCTCTCTTTTATGTGAGATGTTTTTAAGCTTTTTAACAGTGGCTTGCTGCATCTTCACACAGTACCTGAAACACTACTAGAGATGAAAAAAAATCTAGCAATCTAGGTAAGAAAATTTACTGATTGTGATCTTTTTTTTTTTAAACTATAACTAAAAAAAAAAAAAAAAGTTAGAAAGGTTTTCAAACCTTGCCAGAACTTGTGGGGTTTTTTTCCAGCAATCTAGGTAAGAAAATTTACTCATTGTGATCTTTTTTTTTTTTAAACTATAATTTTCTGCTTTGCTTTCTGATTTATTTCCACTTCTGAAACAGTTCTGTATTTAGCTATTGCACTTGTTCCATTGTAACCGAGTTGATGCATTTGATTTAATTATTTTTTTCATTATGTAAAAAGACACAAAAATAAATGTTCAGAAGAACATTATTATTCTTACACATTCTTGTTATCAAGAGGCTGACTTTTACTGTCACATTTGTAATAGTTTAATTTCATTACTCATTTCAATACAAATATATAAGCCACAATTTCTTAATGGAAATAACATGTTACAGAGATTGGTGAGACTGAGAAACAGTGATTGGCTTTTGCGTATCAGAAATTAACACAGAGTCTAAACCTTCATTGATCAAGGGTTTCAATCTGCAGATATAAGTTACAAGAAAACTCTATAAATCATCTAATTACCAGCAAGCACAGACTGGTACTTTTCAGGTTGAAATTGTTCTTACCAAACGCTTTCACCTGTGCTTTTTGTGTATTGTATTAGACCATCAAGCACCAGAGCATTAGCACAAAAAGTACTTTCCTGCTCATGAGTAAGTGTGGTGGGCTGACCTTGGCCAGCTGCTAGATGCCTACCAGGATACACTCATTCCCCTCCTCAAAAGTACAGAGGAAGAAAGTAAGATTTAAAATGTTTTAGGTTGAGATAAAAACACTGAGATTGCTTAACAATTACCAATATCGGCAAAATAGACTTATATTAATTTAATTTATTGCCAATTAAAATATATTTGGATAGTGAGAAAAAAAGCCAAAAAAATTTATATCTTCCCTGCCTCCCTCAATCCTCTTTTTTTTCCAGGCTTAGCTTCACTCCTTCATACCAAACTCATCTGTCCATCATCCTGAGCAGTGCAGGGAGGTGGGCAATGGGGTTTTATGGTCAGTTCATAACACTTTCTCTCTACCACTCCTTTTTCCTCACACTTTTCCCCTGACAGAGTGTGGGTTCTTCAGAATACAACAGCTCCAGGATATTACCTCTCCCAATTGCCGTCTTTGTCTTTACCCACAATTTTTTTCATCTTATTTTCTCCCTGTCCTGTTGAGGAGGGGACTTAGAGAGCAGCAGGATGTGTGCCTGGCAGCAAGCCAAGGCTGAGGACAGTATTTTATATTATTTTGTGTTAAAAAATATTTTATTTTCAACAAGTGAATCACAAAATTGAAATAATTCATAGTAAAAAAGTAAAAACACAGCTGTTTTTAAAATGAAAACTAATGCAAAAGTAAGCAAATAATATTCACTGGTGATTGTCCTGCATGAAGGTTAATTTCTGGAAACTCAACCTCAGATATAGTGGCGATGATTTACAGCCTCAGACAGAACTGCAATAAAGTTTCTTTCATGACAACAGTTGAAGACTTTGAAAGACTTAGAAAGTCTTTGGCAGATAGTCTGTTGAAAACATTTTATTTTTAAATTAATTAATGGTACTAGCTTTGTTAAAAAGAACATATATCTAAATACATATTTTATTTGACTATCCATTAGATTCATGTGTACTGTTTTCATCCATTTCAACAAGATTTTCCCTCATACACCTAACAAGACATTAGAACCCAAATTCCTAACAGTAATTCGTATACCAGAGCCAAATATTTTCCTCCATTATTTGGGATAAGCTTTTGACCAATGAAGTTGTTGAATTACCAACACTGAAAATTTGTTACTGCTAATCAAAAAAATGGCACACAGGAATTTTATTTCCTGTTTACTATTGACTGTAAAGACTCCAATGATTGGGATGGTTAAGCATCATATTTTTGTATGTAAACTGATAACATCTAAAAGTCTTGACTTACAAACTTAAATAAGATATGCAATGTGGAATCTTGATTACTTCATTTTGTATGTTTAGATCTACTTCAAGTTCAAACCGTTATACTGAAGAGAAAAAGGAGTCTTTTAATTAGATGATGTAGTTGAATATACAAAATAATAATAAAAAGTACTGGTTTAATGTTTGTCTACATTTTGTCAAGAATTTTCAAACTTTGCCATCTTCAACTTTTGTGGAGTGAGGTTAATAATATTTATTTAATTTAGGATACAGAGAGGCATTAAAAATATTTAAAAATGTAATTTAAAATTATAACAAAACAGATATTGTTATTAATTTGATTTCAAAATGGAAAGTCAATATTTTGACTATTAGCCAAGTGAATGAGTGTTGAGTATTTCAAAAGAAAACCAATCAGTATAGTATCACCAACAGGGAAAATAAATTATCCTCTGCTGAAGGTACTCACACATGGGGTAGATGACACTTGAAAAGCGATGATCTAGTCCTTTAAAAAGTCTCAAGAATTATCTGTGTAGTCAATGAAGAGATGTAGACCTTACTCAAACCTTTAATGAATAATCTGTCTCACACTAAA
>NW_010317036.1:0-2875 GCF_000700745.2 Antrostomus carolinensis | reverse complement strand
AAAGAAGACTAGGGACCTCTATAAACCTCAAATACCTCTCTGTCTTTAAGCAGAGGTATCTAGTAACATAGATAGTAATCTTATTTTAAAAACAGGTAATTTTCAGTATTTTACTGGCTATAAAGAAGAGGCAGAACAGCATTAGACTAAAAGAAGGAAGATCAATAGTACCCAGCTGATAGTTATAAGGTTAATGTGAAACTCTGAATTAGTCATTTTCAAATCTTTTTGTTAATAGGGAGGAAAAAAGATAATACAGAAAAATATTATTAGCAAGACAAATATTCTTATCAAAATTTCTTATCATCCTAGATTTTTAAGTTTACCACATGGGGTTTTTTTGTTGTTTTTCACATACAAATTTTGTATGAAAACTGTGTAATTTCATTGACACAGTTATCTTTCAATTTAAGATCCAGATTGAAACAATGGTAACACCTGTGTTGCTTAAATATCAGAGAGAGCTAATGGAATCAATGATATCTTCATATGTGCAAAATCAATTCCAATTGACTTCAGCACTTGTCCATGATCAAGGAACATGGTAGTTATTGTGAAAAAAAGAGAGTCACAGAAGCAATAGAACCTGCCAATTATCTCAGAGAATAATATAACAAACAAGAAATGCAGATGTTTTTAATGTATTTCTTGCCTTCTTCACCCTTTCTTTTTAATATAAATCCATCTGTTCTCATCTGTTGTGCTACCTAATCTTCATTTAACTGCTTAGTCTTACTAAATTAAGTAACATTAAAAAAAAAAATAATAACAACAACAAAATAGTCATAGGTCTTACTAGGCAGAGTTAGCTGTATTTCTTCTCATCTTATACTTTTCTGCCTTTTTTTTTTTCGCCTTGTCTGTCTTTAAGGTCATGCAGCACATTGTGATTCAATCCTGCTTAATTTTCTGATTCTTTTATGTCTTGGATTTCATCAATTTAACCTTCCTTTAGCATTTCAGCACTTATTACTGCTCTTAGATGGCTGCTCTTTCTTTATGTCCAATGAGTGTTATTCTGACATTAGAAATTTTAACCTCTCTGGCACTGAAAAAAACCCCATTTATCTCATCTTTTCATTAACTGTATTTTAGACAGATATTTTTGAAGTGGCATTAAGAACATTTTTTATAATGCTAGCACCATATGTGTGATATCAAAGTAATTTTGAAGAAAATTATAGAAGCATTTGAAAATAGGCTTCAAATTTTATTTTGGAAGAAAAAATGCAATTTAGTTCTTGCATAATCAAGTAAATGCAGATCAAAAAGAGATCAGCATTAAACAAGCTCTCTGTATAGAGTTAAAAATTTTACTATACTAACATGAATCTTTATCACAGAAAGAAGGAACAAAGTATGATGATGAGAGTAGTAAAGATGGACTTTATTTTTTTTAAGATTATTCTGTTTGTGGTTGTTATTTTTATCTAACAATAAATGAAAAGATCTTTCTTTATCTTGTTCATAGGAGAAATGCTAAAACATATTTAGAAAACAACATGTTGCTAATGAGTCTATTCTAACTAGCTTTATACTGACAGTAAAATCTTAAATTGCATGACATATGTTCATGTAGATTGTATGGAAAGTGTTTTTTACATATTCTTTTCTGAGTTAAAAGAGCAAATACTATCTGACTGTTATGTGGTAGATACTTAAATTAAGTTTTCAAAGACACTACTTTAATGGTAAACTTCAAAAATTACTAATGAGGGAATAAAAATAACTATCCAGGCATGGAAATACTTCTTTCTTGTTAGAGAATCAGTTCCTGGGCAAGTTGGTAAAAAACACAGAATTTATGATACCTACATTTATATCCTCTGCAATTTATAACAGTCCTCATATCTATCCATTTTGTATGTAGTTCCCCCTGATAAGGTCATACAAAATTAAGCAGTAGTCTAACTTCAGTTCAAGTTATTTAGGAAAAAAAAGTGAAGTTTATATGATTAAGTCAGATGTTTTCAACATTTTCAAGTTGTGCTATGTTGGCAATGACAATCTTTTTCCTAAGAAATTAAATTCGCATACTTTAACAAGATGCAACAGTTTTGACAAACTGAAGTCCAAAATTCAAACCCGTATAAACTTTTAGACATTCATTTTCCAGTCAAGATAATTAGGGCTGTCAAGTAGTGTGGTGCCAAGGGACTCATGTCTAGAGGATTATGTCTGTGGTCTGTCTTTAATCTTTATCTGTCAATATACAGGACTCATCAATGTCAGTGTCAAAATCTACACCAGTATTTGTGGCAGACCAAACACTTGTAGTTTAATAAGCTTGTGTTATAGACTGTCAATCTTTTAACAATCTTTTAGATCTAACATTGCTTCTAAGGCTATAATACTAAAAACATGCTGAAAAGACATCCTGGATATATATCATACTCAAAGGAAAACAGTTTATTACATACCATGTTGCATAGGTTGTTTATTTTTTTTTTTCTAATTTCAGATACAGCTTGTACTTACTGTATCTGGAGCATCTTTTTGCTGTTAATGTAATTCACTGGAAGAAATAAAAAAGAAAAATGTGTCTTGAATTTTATAGGACTTTTGACATGACATCAAAACTTAGAACTGAAGGATGCTGAAGAAATGTTATTCAGATAAAATTATATGTAATAAAATGACAGAGTGTTTGTTGTAACATAATAGATTTTGGAAGTATGTCAGGAAGAACTCTACAGAGTATTATTAGCCTTAGTCAGCCTGCCATTCATACAAATATAAAAGTAAGTTTCCAAAAAGGTCAAATTGACTAGATTGATCATCCTGGATAAGATGCTACAGAAAAGCACATTTACTACATTTGGGTTTACAAGAAGATCACAGATCACATATCACAGAATGTTGGGGATTGGAAGGG
>NW_010317035.1:34944-36305 GCF_000700745.2 Antrostomus carolinensis | reverse complement strand
CCCCCCAGTTGAAATATTAGCAATTTGCAATAACCTTTAGCAAATACTTACTCAGCATATCTTAACTGTTCATTTGTAGGGTTGTAAATGCCTACATTTCTATTTGCAGTGTTTCAGCTCTTTCTTTCTCTACCTCATCTTTGAAATATCTGCTAAAGCAACTTTGAAATATATCCTTCAAAATATATTTGGAATGCCTTTTACTTTCAATTTTACCTTCATTCTTTTCTATTCTTTTCCATCCTTTAAAAAAAAATAAAAATTTCCCTACTCTTCCAGCTTGCTGATTGATTTGTTTTTCTTTAGAAACTGTCTGAGGGTTGTATAATGAAGCTCAAATGAATTTGTTTTAAACCCTTCCATCGTTCTCACTTCCCTTTGGAATTTTATGAGGGTTGCATTCTCTTCTAAAATATCTGAATCTAAGATGGAATAAGTTTTCCAAATAATAATTAATCTAAATATGTCCAGCTCCATAATTTCTGTGTTCATGCTTGTCTCTGCCTCATACAGTTTACACTAGGGACAACTGGGTAATATAGTTGGAAGTATAAGACAGATTTTTTTTCTTCAGAAAAAATTAATATTATATTCAGTACCTTCTGTACTTTAATACCTAACTTAACATTTAATTTAAATTACACAGCAGCCAGTGAAATCTAGGAGTAAATACCCTGCACTTGCTAAAAGAATGACAATGCAAGTTATTTCTTACTACTGTTGAGGCAACAAAAGTAATGATGGATTATTTTGCAGTGCTTTGCAGATACATAGCATGCATAAAATATTATAACTATTGTTTTTGCTGTTGTTTTGAATACAGATAAGTTGTCACTCTTCTTAGCACTCTTAAAAAAGAAAAGTATTTGTGTAAGACTATAAGCATTCTGAAATGCACATGGGAAAAATTCACCCTCCCCCAGCTTTCAACTATGAGTCTATAGATCAAGCAAAACTGCTGAGTTTTGAAATGTAGTAGGGAAGAAAAAGTTTAAAGGTGAAAAAATCACTTTTTACTGATGAGTTGTTTTTCCTTTGTCTTCTAATTTCAGAAATAGCTCTGGAGTCTGAAGACTTTCTTTTCAATCAGCCGTTCAACATCCTCCCAACAATGAGTATAAGTGACATAGTTTCCTAGGAAAGATTGTTGTTTTTTAGAAGAAGCTTTTCAGCAGCCACCAAGCCTGAGCTCGCATGTCTCTGTCAAAGCTGAACTTTCCTGGTGCAGCTCCCAGTGGAAAGGAAAGGGACAGGATGAAGTTATCAGGCCAATCCTGGGATTTGCAAATAAAGACTTTTAAAATGATTTGGCTGGCTTATTAGGCAGTCAGTGGAAAATAAGAAGTGCATCTTTAATTTAT
>NW_010317035.1:16078-34932 GCF_000700745.2 Antrostomus carolinensis | reverse complement strand
GAATGTATGACTACATCATATGTATTTCAGCAAGGTCTTTATCACACATCCACTGAGAGTCTTCCAGTATTTTAATCTGAAGGCAGTTTGCTTGTTCCTTGCCTATTATTAATGCTTTGGTTTATCAGAAGTGTCAGAGTTTATTGTGTGTTGTTCCTGGCAGCTCAGGAGCTTAGAAGAGAGTAGAATGATTACCCCATATCCTATAATGCTTCCTCTTTTTAGGAAACCAGGAGTATCTGTGATGTTTTTCATGCAGATGGGATCTCTGCATGAGTTGGGGTGGATCTGGCTGTCTATGGTTTTTATGTGCTCTTCCTTTGCTCAGCCAGTGAGCCATACAGGATAAGACACAGTATAATGAGTGCAAGAGATGTAGCTTTGGGTCTTTACCTTACAAGTCTTCATCATCAGTCCCCCGTCCAGCAGCTGCCCACATACGTTAGGTGTGAACAGTCATAGCCCTGAGCTCAATGAATCATCTAATTGCTTCCCTTTGAGGGGAAGGGAAGAGCAGGATCAGCTAAAGGAAACTCGGTCTTTTCCTTCCAGGCAGTTCAGTCAGCTTAGTAGCCAGTGGTGTAGACTGTTGCAAGCTCTGATGATGTTCACCATGGCAAGTTCAAGTTTAGCTGAAACCTGGAAAGTAGCTTATTCAAAGCAGTTTCCTCTTACTAAAGAGGAAAACTCTGTCTGACAGAACATATGGTTAATGTACACCACAAATTTACATCTCTTTTTCCAAAATACCCTGGTCTGCATCTACTTTCCATCCTTTCCCTAAGAAAAAGTCATAGAGGAATCTTCCTGATAATTTGGGAACAAACACACAATCCATCTGTCAGTGATTCTGACCAACATAACAGAACGGAAAGAACAGCACGAAGTAGAAGCAGCGTAGCCAAAATAAGTGTTAGTCTAAAGGGCATGAGTGGTATATCCCCATAGAAACATTTTTGCATCACTTGCCATCTGAAGCAAAGAAGTGTGTTTTTTCTGAAAGTCAGCTGATATTTTGCAAGACAGAACAGTCATGATGTGAATTCCCATCCCCTTTTAGCTCTATCCAGTGGCCAAAATAGGGGCATACACAAGGCATTCTGCACTGGCCCCTTTTTAACATATTTGTAGTAAATAGGATGAAGAGGTTTCAAAGTCAAATACCTGGCTCAGCCAGGTCTGAAAAATATTCAGCAGAATATGAGTAGCCATGGAAATGGACTAAAGGGAAGCTTGCAGGTCTTGTGGAAAAATATTCAGAGAACAGACTAGCAGACAGGAGGTCTGCAGTCTTTCAAAGGACTAACAAAAGCCTATCCAAGCTTTTGTGCTTTGCACATTGCTATTGTGCAGTAAGAAAATGCACTGGGAAATGTCCGAAAATGACATTCAAAGATGTTTTGCATGAACTGGGATCTATGTTGAGATTGCTAATGCCTAGAGACATCACAGAAGGTGATAACTCATAGGAAAATGCATGACAGTTGTACTTTGTGGGTTATCAGCTTCTGTCTAAGGAGCTTATTAGAGAACACACAAAGGGAAGCTGTGGCTCAGGCCTTTTGGATTCAAGCAACTGGATCCTGCCGGGACTTTTTTGTCAGCAATATGCGGTGGCATGCTGTGATATGCCCTTTGGTCTTGAAACCCCATTGAAACAGAAGACCATACATGACAGAACCTGTTTTGAAGGGACACTGACTGAAAATATTGGAGTTTGCTGGGGTGGTGGGAGAGGCAGATTCTGGAACAGCCACTATGAATATTCATCCTTGGATGGAGTAGGACCTGGCAGTGATCCCTGTAGAACAGGTAGTGGCCTCTGGAAGATGCACGCACTGGAAAGAGAAAGCAGTTAACAGCTAATTTAAGTCATCGACTCCTGGAGCTTCTGCAGTGGAAGGATGCTGGACAGATCTTTATTTTCACAATATTGATAAGCTGTCAGAACTGGTTCCCAGCAGAGTCCACAGCATGGTGCTGATAAAAATTCGACATGAACAGATCTGCTACAATCTGGGAATCTCCAGGACCTCTAGGAACTCAAATGTAGGGACTCTATCTGTGAATTTCAAAACACAGAGAATTATATGGAAAATAAATGGTATCGGCTTTATGAATATAAACAAACTGCTTCTCTGTATTGTCTTATCAGGTAGCTATGGCTGTGATCCAATGCGACACCAGTGAATTAACACTAAAACAAATCCATATCTTCCAAAGCTTCCATTATTTTATCTAAACTTTTGCTCCTGACCTGGGTCAGATACTATCATCCTGACAGAAGAGTTCTGCTGGAGCAGTGCCATGCAGGGGACAAGGGACAAAGCTGGGGTAGCTCCAAAAATGACACAAAGCTCTGGGAAACCAGGTTTTATTAACTCTGCTGGGCATGAAACTACTGTTTCTTAAACCTGCTGTTGACTACAACGAAGTAGGAAATCTCATTTTTTTTTCTGGCTCAGAAGTGACAATACCTTCCTCTGGTTAGAAAAGAAAAATTGCAGAGTTTTCAGAGAAAAACATGAGAGCTTCTGAGGATGCACAACAAGCTCTGGTTTTCTCCAGACATAAAAGCAAATTTTGTTTGTCTCTTAACATCCACGTGGCTGTACACAGAAAAGAGTCAAACCAAATTGTGCTCTCTTGACCTGAGGGGGTGGGGACAGTCCTCGTTGCCTTTTAGAGGCATGTGTTCTCCTTAGGAAGGCTGAATGTGCTATGGGGATGGTGTTAACTTAGGTTTGGATTAATTGGAGGTTTCAGTACAGCTGCTTCTCTCGCAGACTGGCTACATTCAGTCCATGGGGATTTTGGAGAAGTTGTGAAGGGGAAGAACTTTTCATGAAACTAATTGACCAAAAGATTTCCAAATCCTCTCTGGAAATATTTGGGCTCCTTTAGCAATAGAAATACCATGTCCTTTTCCTTCTTGGTGGCTCTGTTTGTACAGACAGCTCACTCAAGAAGTAGATATTTACACTGCATTGCTGCACAATTTACAACTTGCACCCAGGATTAGCTCTGACAGGGGTTGTGCTCGGCACTTGTTTGAAACCTGAAAGAGGTTAGACTTGGCCTGCTGCTTTTCCACCTTATGGGTTAAATGTCAAAGGATGTCTTTCAGAGCAGAGTTAACAAGTTTAGAGCTCATGGCATAGAGCAACTTGTGACTGGAAAGATAATGGCCAAGGGAGGTGCTGCAAAGGAAGCATGCAAATGGAGAGCAGAGCAGAAGGGTGTAAATGGAGAGCAGAACCAGTATGAGGCCAGATCCTGCTGGTAGTGATAGGAGGCTCTATACGTAGAGTCTACACATAGAGACTACAGACACACAACCTCCATTGGCTGACATAAAAGTTAGGTACTTAACTTTTTTCCTGGGCAGGAGTGGGAAAGTGGGATGAAGAGGCAGTGAATGTGGTCAGTGGCACTGGATGGACGTGGAGTCTGACATGAGCTTTAACTGCATACAGTATATTATTGGTCTTAAAATTTCCCAACTTTTCTCCAGCTACTTGCCTTTATTTCTCCCTCTCTTTCACACTTTATGTGTGTGTTAGTTGTGTGTTAGGCTACATGCATGAACTGTAGACAGCTCAAGCAGAGTAAGAATCCCACTCATATGTATGGCTTAAAAAAAAAATCTCAATTCCTTAATTGATGACTTGCACTATCAAACCCTGTTCAACTGTTGTGTAACTTTAAATGTTCCTTCTATCTACATGTAACTTTCTCTAGGTATCTGCTTGTCTATTTCTGATCAGATCTACCTTTGTCAGGTCCACACAAAGCAGCAGGTCCATTGAGTGATGGTCCCTTTCTTCTCCACTTAACTCCACAGCTTGGGGGTTACAAGATTCAAGAGGGGGGGGGGAGGTAGTTTCCCCTTCTGCCTGAGGAGTCCTGGGCCCTTTCTACTCTCTGTCCACCAGCTCCATGCCAAGCATCAAGAAGCGGGGTGGTGGGACATCTCAGAGCTGTTGGGGTTTGCATGCAAAGACCCTGAGAAGACTGTGAGAAGAGCAGGGGCTCCTTGGGTCTGTCTGGGGAGGATGGATCCTTAGTGTATCCTTCTCTCTTCCACAGGCACCTCAGGACAAGAGATACTAAAAAAAACTTACTGGCAAAGGAAGTGCAACCTGGATTTTACCTTGTCAAGTACAAGTCAAGCCAGTAAAACTCGCCTCCCTGGTAGAAGTTTGAATGTTTCCTGTCAAAATGTTTCATAATTTAATTACAATAAGTAAGTAAGCCCATAAACTGCTGGGTTGAACAAGGCCACTGACCTCATCCTCTAGGTTCAATGTGGGAAGAACAGGCATAGACAAACATGATGTGAATGAGATGCCAACCCTAAATTGTGAAAATTGCAGATGATGAAAACTGTTCCACAAAATCTTCAACAAGTGGTGGCCTGAATCATGCATGAAATGGGAAAGGAAATTCACATCAGCACTGGGATAAGCAGGAAACATCACTCTTCTTCTCCAGACTTCTGTAATTCTGCAGATTCTCAGAAGACTTCGATGACTTTTGTTGTTCAGATCACAAATTTACTGTTTTTTCCTCCTTTAAAGATAACCCTGGTATTCATAGAGAAAAGAAGTACTTAGTCCAGCCAGTGTCTTTTCCTTGCTGGCAAGAGCTGTCAAACATTACAAAAACAGATGATTTACATTTTGGGGGACAAAGTATAAGACACATCTGTCCTGAGCTTTCAATGCAATAAAAACACCAGGAAAATAGCACAGGTGGGAAAACCATGATCATCCTCTCTTTTGATGATGATTAGAAGTAGCTGTTGGTAATCCTAGAGAAATGAGCATTTTTTTCTAGTTTACAGTCAGATTTTTTTTTTGCTGAATATTGGTGAAAATTTGACAGTCTGAAGACTCACAACAATATTCAAGTAGATCTGATGTTTATATAGTGTTTATCAGTGTGAGACTGGCACCTTGTAATCTAGTAAATCTGAGGATATATAAAACTAATAGACATTAAGCCCTCCAGTGTAACACAAGCACTAATTTTCATGGAGCAATTCTGTAATTTCTGGATGAACTGCAGCAAACCTTTTGGAGTAGTAAGTACAAAAATTGCTACACAATATAGTGAGGTGGTTCTTGGTCTGTTCTCCCAAGTAACAAGCAATAGGAGGAGAGGAAATGTCCTCAAGTTGCACCAGGGGATGTTTAGATTGGATATTAGGAAAATTTCTTCACCAAAAATGTTGTCAAGCATTGGAACAGGCTGCCCAAGGAAGTGGTGGAATCACCATCCCTGGAGGTATTGAAAAGAGGTGTAGATATGGTGTTTAGGGACATGGTTTTGTGGTGGACTTGGCAGTGTTAGGTTTTCAGTTGGATTCTATGATCTTACAGGTCTTTTCCAACCAAAATTATTCCGTGATTCTATTCTATTATTCTATGTTTATGTTGAATTTTATGTATTCCTGGGACTGCATTTTTAAAAAAAACTAAATGGCAAAAGCGATTTTTTTCCTTTCACAGAGAAATTTTCAGGACTAATGTTGCATTTGCCATGTTAAGTCCTTTTGGTAACTGTATTTTGTTTTAAGAAATTTTCTCCATGCATTGCCAATTTCCATAATTCTCTTTCCTTCAGTAGCAAAAAGCACAATCAAAATGAATTAAATGAGAGTTTCTGCATTCAGGTCAATGGTATTTTACACCCTTTTTAAAGATACTTGTTAATACTGATGTAATTTATATTTAGCAAAACATACTCAAATGAGCTGGTGCTTGTGAACTTAGTATCCTTTCTGCTGGTTTAAATATCACCCTTGTCACTTATATAGAAAAGTTACAAAGGCAATAATGTTGTACATTAATACTTGAACTTCCTTTTCAATATTTACATTTGTTTTATTTTACTGACCCTGAAATTTTGAAGGACACTCAGTACGTCTTATCTCTGTTTTCTGCTGCTTATCTCTACATTTGCACATTTTCTGCTTCAGTGTTACAGATGCTGGAATCAGCCTGAAAAGCCTGTGTCCTGGAAACACACTCTTGCATTGAATTTCTAACCTCCACACACCACCAGGAAAATCATTGCCAGCTATGAATAAATAAAATGCTAAAATACATACTGGAATTTTTCTTAAGACAGGTGATTGCAGTTAGGATCCTAACTACAAATTTAAATACCCAAATAACTCATCCAGATTTCAGAACCAGATATCGGCACCTTGTTGACATTACTGACTGAAGCTAATGGGAGTAACCAGGATACTTCTCCAGGGTATGTAATGCCGTCTACAAAAAGCAGGATTTTATCCAGTTGTACCCCAGAAGACTGTACAACTGCAGTGCAAGGACTTGCCTCCTCCTTGTGGGCTTTTTGATGCTCTCTGTAGTTGTTCTTTGGCAGCAGGTACAGAGTCAGGGTCTTGTCCACACCTATCATCTTTGCGTAAGTGCATCAGAAATGGTGACTCCGAAATAGCAACTGCACTTCCTTAATTTTTTAGGAGTGTCCTAAAACAATCATCTGACTCAGATGATGTTAAATGAGATTGGATTGATCCACAAGAGAAAGGAATTTGATGTGGCAAATGGAGTAAAATAAAACAACTGATTCCAAAACCACAAAAATTTATTTTAAATAGGACCAACCTTGTAATTTCTCCCTATTTCTAATAGAAAGAGATATGGCACTCCCTAGTGTAAGCTATCTTATCTTAAGGTTTGTATGTGATAGAAACTGTGTGGCTGTTTGACCCTACCCATACATACCTTGGGATGAGGTATCTCATTCTTGTGGAGATGTCTGTTTTTCTCCATCAGTCCCAGGGAGCGAAGGGGTGACTAGTTGAGATTTAGACATCTCATTTTTAGCTAACCAAAAGATAAATGATAAGTATTTTAATGTCTGTTAATTTCTTTCTCACTGATAAAAGGCAGCCTAACAATAAAATTCTCTTGTTTACTTTATCTTCCTTTTTTGCACATTCAGGTCGAATGCGTAGGCACTATATGTCATGCAGTCCTTTCCTTCAATTTATTATCAGAACTGATCTTATATTTTTAGCATGAAAAAATATTCCTCTCATAAAGTCTTTGAGTGAAACACCGAATGCTATAGAGCTCAGTGATAAGTTTTTTTTACCATTCTCTTTGAAATGATGTTGAAGAAAACGTAGGTAAAAATACCTCAGAATAGGAAATACCACAGCAAAGCAGTAAATGCTGCAAAATGGGAAATGAATCTGCCCTGAATCTATTGACAGAAACAGCTCTGAGCAAGGCATAGATGCAATTACCTTACATACCATTTCCCATCCCACCTCTTCTGTCATGGTCCTAGAAATATCTCCGTGCATAGTGACAGTTCTTTCCTCCCTAGTTTCTGCTCTCCCCTACTCATTCATCCATGTCATCAAGGTGTGTTGTATACATGCACGCACTTGGACCCCCAACTAGTTAAGTATAAACCTCATCATAATTACAGTAGGAAAAATAGCTGTAGGAACACTTCCCTTCACATTCAGGATGTAAAACATCTTTGTTGTAAGAATTTTGGGTCCATCCCTGGCCTACAGTGCAAAGCTAACTGGCAGAGAGGTGACTGTTCAGTGAACCATTTCATTGAACACTTGGCTTTAAGAACCTGAAAGTTCCATCAGAAACTGGAACTATATAGGTCTAATAATCCAAGTCAATGCATCAGTGCACTGAGGGGCTGGGGTCCACTGCCGCAGCTCTAAACTGAAAGAGGGCAGGTTTAGATTAGATATTAGGAAGAAATTCTTTACTGTGAGGGTGGTGAGACACTGGCACAGGTTGCCCAAAGAAGTTGTGGATGCCCCCTCCCTGGAAGTGTTCAAGGCCAGGTTGGATGAGGCTTTGAGCAACCTGGTGTAGTGGAAGGGGTTTCTGCTGATGGCAGGGGGTTGGAACTAGATGGTCTTTAAGGTCCCTTCCAGTTCTAACCATTCTATGATTCTATGCTGTAAATACAGAGCAACTCTCATTGAGTTACTGAGTTTTGTTGAGTATCATCACTGGGACAGAGAACAGTCACAGGGAGTTTGGATGTTGAGGTTAGTGGGAATGGCAAAAAGCAGAGAACTGCTCTGCAAAGAAAGGGATTGACTTGCACTTCCACATGTGGATAGAAGGAGCAATGGTTGGGAAGCTCCATAAATCACTTTGTCCTTGCATCCTATTCACTATATTGTGCAACTTTAATCTTATCTTTATGGCCCAAAGCTGTTCATTCCTATTCATTATGTCAGAAACCCGAAGGCTCTTTCCAAGTCAGCTTTCTGTGCTCATTCTGCCTCTAGTCAGAGTCTCCTGGTATTGGTCAGTGAGTTTTTGCTAAAGCAAATGAAAATCATGGTTGCAGTGATCAGGGGGGAGACTGTACCCCATGGAGGTCCAAGGAGGGGACTTCCTTTTCTGTAGCTCCCTGTTTTTGCAAACAAATATCACAAAGATCCTAGCATCTCCTGTGGGCTCTTGGAAATTGCAGGCTGATTTGGGAACAGAGATGAAGGAGAAATGTTTGACACATTGAACTTCTCTTCATGGTGTGTCAGAAGAGGCCGTGTGCACTGGAACAAAGGTCTCTGCTGTGGCTTGCTCTCTGTAACCCAGCTCCTCTTGGCAGTGTGTTTCCAAGGAAGCCCTGGGCAGCAGGAAGAGGTTTTCTGGCATTCAGAGAGCAGGAGAGTGGGATGACTTTGTGTCTGAAAGGAGTGTGCAGACAAACCCATCTTGCTGCTGCACTGCAAACTTTTTGGAGGCATGTGTTAATTGCAACATACCTCAATCATAGATTTCAGGTGTCTAAAAAAATGTAATTTCCTATATAGAAGTCTTAGAGGTTTCTTTTCCAAATCTCCAGGATAGAATTTCCTCACAAAACAGTTTTTTGTTTGTTTCTTTTTCAGTGTTCAGCCTTATATGCTCTGGAACAAGTTCAGCCTATTTTCTCACACTAAAACAGGCAGGAGAAATAATTGGTAGAGAACAATTCTTTTATTATATTTTTGTTGTTCTTCTGCTTGCAAGCTGTCTTTGCACAAACTGTAATATTAATAGGTCTGTTCCCTGTAAGTAGAGATGAATGTGTGTGCAAATACATTTACCCTTCAGCGGATTCTGGACTAATTGTGACTACTAAATCAAGATTCTGCCATTAGTTTTGTGGAAAACTCATCCTCAGTGAAGTAACTATTTTCAGAAAGAATATATTTATAATACATTTAAAATATTTTTATGACTGAGTTTAGAAATATCTCTTATATTTGAAAAAAAAGAATATTTCTGGAGGTACACAGCAACTCATGCAAATTATAATGAAAATCAGTTGTGCACGTATGTGAATAAGACCACAACTAACACATTATTTGTTTAACAAACACACTTTCTTTGATTTGGACTAACTCTTTATCTCTTCTACCTACAACAAATGCATGATTTACCTTTCAATTGATATAGGTATTTTTGCCAGGAATTAAAAATTAGCCTTACAATCATAGGAATAGGAAAATAATAAAATACACATTCAAGAAACATGTGGGTTTATGGTAAAATAGTCTTAGCAAATTTAACCTCCTCATCCTCTTGAAATGACATGTCTTCTCTTATTCACTCACTAAAATGAACTTACTGAGCGAGTTGCTATTTTCCCTCTGAAAGTTATGGTTCTTTTGATTCATTGAAGTGCCTAGTACTGAAACTGTAAGTGTAAAATTTTGGAGATTGTCCAGATTCTCAGCCACTGTACGGAAGCATAGATCTTGCTAGAAGACAGCAAGGAAGACATGTTTCTGAAGTGATAAACTGTACTTTTAAGAAAAGGAGGACAAGGAACTTTGTGGATGCTATTTATTTAAGATTGAAAGGGAAAGTGTCTGTGGGCAAACACCTCTGATGAAATGCACATTAGCTGTGCCTCATTTTCATCCGCTCATTTTGTAGAGTGAATATTCACTCTGCAGGCTGAGATTGATCAACTGAAATGGCAAATGTGATGAAAGTACTCAGAAACATGCTTTGCTGTTCATAGCAAGATTTCTCCTTGCTCTTCTAAGCTCGGGAATTCTCTGTTGGCAGTAATTTACATGTGCGTATGAGACAATAAGTGGGGGATATACAATAAATGGTTGAACCTGATGAGACAGTGGTATAGCACGTTTTTTTTTAGATGGAGAAGACCCAGCTCTAATCTACTCTAGAACCTGGGCATCCTGTAGAGTGAGTTGTATATCATTAGGTGCCACTGGCTTCATCTCATCCATAAGGAATCTAGTTCACACATCCTGAAGCTGCTCTGTGATGTAGATCAGCATGAGATTCACTTCAAAGCATGTTCCTGCTCTCAAATAAAATCCTAAAGTAGATGCACACTGCTTTTGCTTGTGTTCCAAACAAGTTCTATCATCTACAATACTAGAAAAATTGCCTGGCCTCCAGTAGGGTGTTTTGCATATGCAAACCATATCCAAGCAGTGTGCTATCATTACTGTCTTGCTTTGAGTGTTCTGAAGGATTCATAAAATAATCAAATGCAGTTTTGGCTCTTCCCTTCTGCTCTTTCCTTTTTGGGTCACTAAATTTCTTCAGTTATAGGTACGAGATATGAGGCAGAATATGTGAAACTCATAAAGGACATATCCAAGCTGAAGCTCAGAAATTTGAGTTTTGACAATGACAATGATGTATTTTGAAACATTGCCAAAATTCAGTGAAACTCTTACTTAAGGAGAAATTAATTCATCTGGGAAAAGAGGGGATCTGAGAAAATCTGCTGACCTCATCTGAAATGAAGGGACAATTCAACCTTTTTTTCTTGTAACTTTAAAGAATTTTAGATAGAAACTCTTTAGCCTCAGTCTTGACTGGACTTCTTACAATAGTTTAAATGTCTTCCCTCTGTCCTGAAAAGTTTCTCTGCTTCCACTGCCCTGGTTTGTAGCATCCATTCAACCTGGACTGGGAGATTTCAGGCTACATAGGTGTGCATTTGCAAGATTTTAAAACCATAACCAGCAACAGTTTGAGAACCAACAAAATCAGGTCAAGGTTGATTTAAGTCTCCTCTGACTTGTGGGCAAAATTCAGCAAATTTCATAATTCTCAGGATAAAATTACCCAGGCAGGGTCTTCAGTTCTGTCTCCACAACCAGCAGCAAAAACCTATCCATTTTTTTCAGGACTTGGCATCATCACTCCAAGGCTTTTGCCACTCCTGGAAGGCTGCTAGTCTCAGCAATCTACACCTTGAGTACGAAACTTATCAAAGCTCTCATAGTTTCTTTCACAATAGAAAGACTGAATTTTAGAAAGAAAAATAATTTGATGAGATACAAGGCAGGAATCACAAAATCATAGAATTTTGGTTGGAAACGACCATTAAGATCATTGAGTCCAACCATAAAGCTGACACTACCGAGTCTAGGAGCGAAAGTGCCAACTCATCACTCGGAACTGTTTCCCAGCTCTTGTGCATGGCTCTGAAGGAATATGGAGATGGATGAGAAAAGGTGATTTTACTGACTGTTCAAAGAGACTGGGCTAGCAGGAGAGAATTATGGCTGTGGTTTTGTGTACATCCGTTCTCACTTGACTCAGTTGTAAACATTTCCTTGTTAAAAAGTAAATTCTAATTAAAAAACCCCCCAATAAAGTCAAATAGCACAGCAAGAACATTAATCTACTTCTTTCAAACTACTGGTGTTTATGTACCAGCATTAAATTTCATCCACAAGGGCTGTGCATTATTGTTATAAACGATTGCTTAAGAAAAACTCAGCTGCTCTAGATGATATTGGATTTGATTTTTCAGAAGGAGTGGTATTTAGGAAAGGTGATTGAACAGTGTTCTTGGTCCTAATTCAGAGTCTAATCCTCCTCCTACTGAAGCTGTTACAGGTTTTTGCTGTTGATATCAACAGAAAGAGAATAACCCCTATTGGTTTTATGTGCGGGTAGGCAAGGAGATTAAACAAAATCAGCATCACTGGTTTGAAGGATTTATCACAAGCATTTATTTAATCTGAGCAAAGTGAAATCATTAAATGTATTTCTTTTTATAGTAATGGCAAGATATCTTCAAAAGACAAGTCAAGATAAAAACATTAAAAACCTTGCTGGATTCTAAAAGTGTTTGAGA
This sequence comes from Antrostomus carolinensis, assembly GCF_000700745.2. Classification (NCBI taxonomy): domain Eukaryota; kingdom Metazoa; phylum Chordata; class Aves; order Caprimulgiformes; family Caprimulgidae; genus Antrostomus; species Antrostomus carolinensis. The sequence goes on along the minus strand of NW_010317035.1, from coordinate 22,782 downwards.
ACTGTATCATATTATGATTTTCCTCCTCCCTTGCCCTATGTCTTAGTGTTCCTCAGGTGATAATTATAGAATGATAGAAAGGTTTGGATTGGAAGGGACCTTCAAAGGTCATCTAGTCCACCCCCCTCCCCCGCCCAGTGAGCAGGGCCATCTTCAACTGGTTCAGGTTGCTCAGAGCACCATCCAACCTGACCTTGAATGTTTCCAGGGATGGGTCATCTACCACCTCTCTGGGCGACTTGTTCCAGTGTTTCACCACCATCATTGTAAAAAATTTTCCCTGGCACCTAGTCTAAATCTACCCTCCTTTAGCTTAAAACCATTGCCCCTTGTCCTATTGCTACAGGCCCTACTAAAAAGTTTGTCCCCATCTTTCTTATAGGCCCCCTTTAAGTATTGAAAGGTCACAGTAAGGTCTTCCCAGAACCTTCTCTTCTCCAGGCTGAACAGGCCCAACTCTCTCAGCCTTTCTTCATAGGAGAGGTGCTCCATCCCTCTAATCATTTTTGTGGCCCTCCTCTGGACCAGCTTCACCAGATCCCTGTCTTTCTTGTGCTGAGGACTCCAGAGGTAGACACAGTGTTCCAGGTGAGGTCTCACCAGAGTGGAGTGGAGGGGCAGAATCACCTCCCTTTGACCTGCTGGCCATGCTTGTCTTGATGCAGCCCAGGATATGGGAGGTCTTCTGGGCTGTGAGCACACATTGCCAGCTCATGTCCAGCTTTTCATCCACCAGTACCTCCAAGTCCTTCACAGGGCTGCTCTCAATGCCTTCGTCCCCCAGCCTTCAATGATACCGGGGATTGCCTCAAGCCAGGTGCAGGACCTTGCACTTGGCCTTGTTGAATCTCATGAGGTTCACACAGGCCCACTTCTCAAGCTTGTCCAGGTCCCTCTGGATGGTATCCTGTCCCTCAGGTGTGTCAACCAGACCACTCAGCTTAGTGTCATCAGCAAACTTGATGAGGGTGCACTTGATTCCACTGTCTATGTCATTGATGCAGATATTAAACAGTACTGGTCCCCATACGGACCCCTGAAGGACAAAACTTGTCACCAATTTACATCTGGACATTGAGCTGCTGACCACTACCCTCTAGATGTGACCATCCAACCAATTCCTCATCCACCGAACAGTGCACCCATCAAATCCATATCTCTCCAATTAGAGAGAAGGATGCTGTGAGGGATCATGTCAAAGGTCTTACAGAAGTCCAGATAGACATCATTCTTTTCCACTGATGTAGTCACTCTATCATAGGAGGCCATGAGGTTGGTCAGGCAGGACTTGCCCCTGGTGAAGCCATGCTGGCTGTCTCGAATCACCTCCCTGTCCTCCATGTGCCTTAGCATAACTTCTAGGAGGGAATTACTTGGGTTTCACTCTGCTTAGCTTTCTATCTTTTGCTAACATTTCTCCTTGGCTCTGCAGATAACAGCCAACTTTACTCTGAAATCTTCTGCTTGATTAACATTAAATTTAGAGCAGTTGATTCCAGACTGTGCTTTGCTTGAAGCTTGTGGCTCCTGTCAGGAAAGGCAGACTGTGTGCCCGAAAGCTTTGCTGTCTTTTCCAGCTGCTGAATAAGAGGACCTACCTGCCTCTACAATCCTACTTTTCTTCTAATATACAGTGAACAGAAGTGTTCAAAAGAGGCTGAGAAACACCCCATTTCTGAATAAGGTCATGTAGGGACACCAGATGAGTCTGATTCTCCAGAGCGTTGTGGAATGCATTTCCCCCAAAATCAGCATGCTTCAGGTGGATGTGAGAAATCTAGCATTTGGTATTCTCCAGATAACAAACTCATAATACCACCCACAGCTCCCATGCCATTTGCATCCTGCTATGCCCATGGTGCATTCCTGGAACAGGGATGTTACCATGTGGTCCTTGATGCATGGGACTACCACCCCTGAGTCAGGGTAACAGGTGGTGCATGCGAAGGAAGCTTTGACCAGCTGTTCTTGTTAGGCTGTGTCTTACATATGAGATCTACTGTGAAGTCTATTCTATTGCGATTTTTGTAGATATTACCACTTAGTATCTGAATGTCTTCCAACAGCACTTTATGCAAGATGAATAACATCTGTCATGTGTTGTTTGTTCTCTCTTCCTTTCCACACTTGGGGAATGGAAATGAATGCAGTGACATGTCTTGTTCCAGAAGGCATTTTAAAGAAAAATAAACATATATTTACATGTATTTATATGTATAGAGATGATAGAGTCAAAGCAACCTGCTTTGTCTGGAAGAACCGTGGGCCAGGGCTGCAATGGTCCCTCACTACAGGAATACTTCATTACCTGACTCAGCCTCAAAAGACACTTTCTTTCCTGCACAGATAAGCTGGACCCCTTTTCTAGATAGTTGCATTGCCCTCTTGAATATAATTGCCAGCCACAACCTTCATCCCGAGGATTTTGGAAAGCATTTTTTTTTTTCAGACCACTGAAGCCTCAGCAGAGAAATCAGAAGCACTATTCTGAGTGAACAGAAATTGATTTGCTGATCAGTGTTGCTGAAGGGTAATGTGCAGTTGGTCTTGATGTATTATTACCTAAATTAAGTATCCCTTTTGGGGAAAAAATTAGGTTATTTTTACTTTAGGCAGCAGGATAAAGGAACCTTGTAGCATGGAGTGACGACAATCTGCCAGCTGACTTACCAACTCCTCTGCTTCTCAGCCAGCCAAAACAGGATCTAGGAACACAGACTATCTATGATAACACCGTATTGAATCTGTCAGGAAAGAGGGATTTTTTGCCTTTCTTTCTTTCTGTTCTGTCTCAGCAGACAGGACTGAAAATGATGGATTCACTTTTGCCTGAGCATAATAGAGGAGGATGATGCTTTGGAAGATGGGACTTTGCATGGAAATCCCAGGGTTGTTTTGTTTGTTTATTTTAGTCCCATTCTGGTTTAACACACTTACCAGCCAGCCTAGAGGAAGGTAGGTAAGGAAAATCTGGAGGGATCTGCTGGGAGTCCTGCAGTTTATCCACACCAACCTGGAAGGGCTTAGTACCAATGAGGACAACCCAAAATTTACTAATCTGCAGGATGAGCTAATCACTGGGTGGGCACCTATCACAGAAATAACACTGCTCTCCAGCATTAAACTCAACACTATATTTCCTCTGCCTACCACTGGCACATAGACAATGCTCAGATTTGACTCCTGCTTACTCTTCTTCATCTTATATGACCTTGCCACAGCTTTTGGTCGATTTGGTGACAGGAAGCATCTGTATCTCGTGGTGGGTAAAGCTGTATCTCCCCTGTTAATTGCTGGTATTGGGCTCGCTTGGTCTAACCAGTTTACTCAGGGGCTGCATATGGCTGCTAAGAAGATCACAGAGTCATCCAACCCTTTACATTTCTGCAAGGGAGGTGCAGGTTCAGTCTTTTGTGAGCATCTATTAGATGACTCTCCATCAGAAGAAATACTCGTCTATTATACCTTGTTGTATTATACTCCTGTCACTTCTCCTGAGTCCTTACCCATGTCAAATGGCCCATTTGGAGGATGAGAATAGATACCAACCTTCTTTCCTTCAGGGAGGAAGTTCCTCTATCAGTGACCGTGATCTGATTTCATCTCCCAATGCTGCCTTTAATCCAGATTATACTGGAACTAGAGGACTAGGTTTGATTATGTGCATGCGTCAGCTGTTTTTGGCTGGTTTCCCTTCTGCTGTGCTCAGGAAAAGAAGGTATCTAGTGCGAATCAGATAGCCATGTGGATTTCTTCAGTGTTTATCTTTATACAATGCACTGTTCCTTGGAAATATGATTAAAAAATGAAGAATGTTGAATTGTAAGTGTAAATAGAATCATAGAATCACCTGGTTGGAAAAGACCTCAGATCATCGAGTCCAACCGTACCTGTCCACTACTAAACCTTATCTTCAAGCACCTCCTCTAGCTGTCTTTTAAACACCTCCAGGGATGGTGACTCAACCACCTCCCTAGGCAGCCCATTCTAGTGCCCGATAATAATCCTTTCAGTGAAGAAGTATTTCCTGACATCCAATCTGTACCTCCCCTGGCACAACTTAAGGCCATTGCCTCTTGTTCTGTCACTAGTTACCTGGGGGAAAAGAAACACACCTGCCTCCCTACAACCTCCTTTTGGGTAGTTATAGACAGCAATTAGGTCACCCCTCAGCCTCCTCTTCTCTAGACTAAACAACCCCAGTTCCCTCAGCTGCTCCTTACAAGGCTTGTTCTCCAGCCTCTTCACCAGCTTCATTGCCCTTCTCTGGACACGTTCCAGTGCCTCCATGTCCTTCTTGTGGTGAGGGCCCCAAAACTGGACACAGTATTCAAGGTGAGGCCTCATCAGTGCTGAGTACAGGGAAAGGATGACTTCCTTGGTCCTGCTGGCCAGATTCTCCTAGAGGGTATGTGACCATCTTTTGCTCTGGTTTAGGCAGTCTGTCTAGTCCTTGCTTGTGCATCATGCCTTCTTACTGGACTGAGCCTCAGTGAGAAATGAGGGTCAGGTGGGCAGTAGGTGAGAGGAGAACTTGGGTCCTGAGTATTCATTAGTTACAGACATCATCAAAAAAGGCTTGTACATAGAGAAATCGTATGAAAATGAACTTAAACTAAATGCAGCAATTCAGCCTTGCCTCTTGTAGTGAAAAGAGAAAGTGCTTGCAACTTCTTAGCTTGATTTAAAATTGCTACAGTTACATGGTTTCCCATAAGGGTAAAAAGGAATGTCCAATGTGTTTTATTATTCCATTAAAGAAAGTTTATTATCCTGAATACTAATTCAAATCTTTTTAAAAAGGCATACTATGTCATAGATGTTTTGGTACTGGAAAGCATTAGCATAATTTTTTCTGAAGAGCACACACCTTACAGTCATTTTACAAATTGGATCTTTGAGGGTGGATTCTTTACAAAATGGAAGAAGCAAGTGCAAATTTTAAGAAGTTGTCTACATGCAATCATCTACATTTGCATCAATTGCTATCACAAGAAGGATGCAAAGGTCAGACAAGAAAAATCAGCATCCCTTTTTTAAAGGACTATTTTGTGTCACAGAGATCACTTTTCCCACAAATTTGACTCTATGCTTATGGCCTAATTGTACTGCTAAAGAGGTGCTCTTTCATAAAGGAAAGATAGAATTTACTTTATTTTTTCCTACTGGAAAAGTGGGCCTGCAATTTGAAAAGTGGGGCACTGAAACTATTTTAATGACCAGCTATGTTTAGTTCCCTTGTCAAAGAGACGTGTTTGGAAGAAGATACGTAACTTTTCTGCCCAGACATGAAGTTCAACCATGGAAGAGTGTTTGTTTTACATCAGTTTTTGTGAGTATTAGAAAACAAAAAAAGAATTGAATGTGATTCGCACTCTGAAAAACTGTTCAAGATTTTAAAAAGATACCATAAAAAAGTAAGTCTCTGGTCATAATACTGATGTCTGGACACACTCTCATAAGTGCAGTGAAATCATGGCACAATGTGAGACCGCTGATCTTGAAGGATAACAATGACATGATACACTGTAATGCAAAGCTATAGTTTCTCCTAATGCGACCTGATTGCTAGGAATGACAAGAAGCCTCATGGGAACAAATCTCAAGCTATGGTTTGTAAACACCAGGAACTCAATTTGGTTATTTAAATGTCATTTGAGGCATCCTGGAATAGTCTGGCAGGGAGGGGGCTGGTGAATAGGATGCAGGAGTTATAGGAGACCTGTGACCTTCTGGGCTAGCAGCTGATGACAAGACAAAATATCCTTCGGCACATCAAATAGCTTATGTGTCCATGCATGGGCAATTGTATCTTTCTGTATCTAGGGGATGGGCTGGACTTCCACCATATTCACCAAAAGTCATCTTGGTGAGAATCACATAATGGCTGTCTTTTGAGGGGCAAATTCATTCTCTCGGCGCTGTCTAGATCACAGACACCTCTAAGCTGTATCTGGCAGGCTGTAACCCTCAAGGCTGTGTACCATGTAGGAAATGTAAAAGAAATAAGACATTTCTGAGATCTGCCCCTTAATAGTAGCTTAAGATAGATTACCTTGCATTTTTCCATAGATGAAGAGAACTGGTGATGTGCCAGGTAGTGCCACTGGCACAGATGGGCTGGAATTCAACTCCATCGTGTTGGCATGCCAGTTCGGGTGTCTAATGTAGATGTGTCCTGTTATATTCAGTGGAGGTTCAATTCCCTACATACAGTCACCTGGTGCTCTTTGAAATGCCCTTGGATATCTGAGACTTCTTCAAGGATCTAGAAGATATGACATGGGAACAGCTGGAAGTGTGTGTCTTTCTGGAATGGCAGCTCCAGTAAGTGGCAGCCAGGTAGGTTCCCCAAGGACATCTCAAACAGAGCTGCAGCCTTAAGTGTGCTGAACTGATTTGAGCTTGCAGGACAGGTTATAGGACAATTCAACTAAGTCTAAAATAGATACATGTGTGGTCATTGGCTCACCAGACTCCACTAGCTGCATTGCTCTTACATGACAAGGTCAATATAGAAGGTAAACAGTACTTCACCCATGACGCTTCCCATTTCTGCACAAAATACCTGTATGTTTTGGTACTGAAATACCAAAGAAGAATAAGCATGCCCTGAAAAAGATAGGATGGATTTGGCTCAGATAATGATGCTAAACCCCATGAACTGAAGAAAGTTTAGTCCTCTCCCTCACCTAGGGCAGCAG
>NW_010317035.1:5685-16041 GCF_000700745.2 Antrostomus carolinensis | reverse complement strand
AGCTGCCTTCTGAACCTGCACTGCTACAGCTTGGAGTCACAGGCACAGACTGACAACCGAGGCTGTTCTGCAGTGTGCATGAGGATTGTGTGTTATGTTTCACGTATGAACAACTACGCTAAAGAAACCAGGTCACTTGAAGTGTCTGAAAGGAAGCTGAGTGAACTCTTTCCCTTCAAGCAGTTATTCATTGAGTTACCTTCCTATTCTCTTTGCCCGTGGGTTTCTTTTCTTGACAACATATAAAGTCAGAAAGGGCTTGAGTGTCTCACCAGCTGGCCCGTTGAATAGAGATGGCTTATGCCATTGAGTTTGGGTCATCATCAAAATGATAGGTTTTAAAATAGTATTAGTGACCAAATCAGATCAAAGGCTTCCAATTTGAGAGTTTGAGTTTCCTAGAGAGAGATAAAAAGGCTCTTCTGTTAGGAAAATTAACTGTAGGCTTTCTGTTTTGGCTTGAATGCTGGCCTATGATCCTTGAAGAGCTTTCTACGATTCTTAGGGAAAAATGAATATGGCCTATTTTTGGTTTCAAAGCTCATATCTATTCCAGTTAGGAATCATATAGATATTGTCTCATTCTGTGTTTCCACCATGAAAACCATCACTATAAAACAAACGTAACATCAAGTACAATTTCTGAGAAAAGCTTTTTCCACTGGTAAATGACAATGTCACTCACAGTGTTAAATATTTTGCTTTTTTCCTGCATTGTGGAACACGCATCTCCATGGCACATAATGCATGATGACTTGGTATCGTGTGGGGGACAGATAAGGGCAAATGGATCTCAAATTAAATTAAATTGCTCTTCAGTGGCTTGCTTGCCCTAGTTTGAACACAATGCATAGGTGAGAATCTAACGTACTGCAAATTCATGTTTTTAGAACTATAATTAATCTCAGGTAAAAGTTTTGACTTGTCTCCCCCTACCTCCCTCCTCTACCATGTCTCCCTAGGATTTGGAGAGCTTACCATGATCTGAGTGCCGCAGAAGAATGTGCCTCTGGATGTTTTGGAGTTGCCAATGGTAAGAGAGAGTGCAGAGCTTATCAGTGAGAGTAGCAAAATTCAGAGCGGCAGTAGTTTGGTGGGAGGGCACTGCCATGTGTCAGGAGGGTTTCAGAGTGCCGGGAGGTAATACAGGGAGGGTTAGTGGAGCTCTGGGAGGTGTGAGAGGATAAAGTTGGAAGGTGCTTTGGGCAGGGCAGCTGAATCACTCATTATATTACCACCCTGACCTTCAAGCCATCTCCTTCCCATCCTGTCCCTCAGGCAATTTGGTATTGCTGGAGGGCTAGGACCTGTTCATGGGTCATTTCACCCAGAAAGGCTCATATTCTGGTTTACTTGCTCCTTCAGTTCCCATCTCCCTCTGAGGTGTGAGGTGCCCTATATTTCAGGCTCACACCTACTCTGTGCATGCATTCAACCTAGCTATGCCCTACCACGCTCTGTCTGTCTCCTCTGGTCCCTCTCTGCCCATGATGGAAGCCTAAGCTGGCTGGGTAGGACCTGCAAGATCTCAGTACAGGTCCAGGACAAAATCAGGGACAACAGAGCCAGGGTGACTGACAATGGCATATCACAGTGCAAGGCAGCCGTATTCCCTGACCCAGCTTTGGGAGGGGCCCTACGTAGAGATTTGTCTATGTGCTCTGCACACTACTCCCTGCACAGAATATTATAAAGAAAATGGAGTGAGAGTGCCACACTTTCAGAAAAGCAAGTTTCGTTTCACAGCTGATTGAATGAGATGGATACTTACCTTCTATGCATATGTCATGATAGAGCTCATGTCCACAAATTATATTTCTAGTCCCTGTCTATGAATGCTCATATGGTTCATTGCAAAGTATTAACTGAAGGGCTAGCTGTCAGTTCATTACTACACTGTTTTAGCAGAAATCAAAATCTCTCCAAAATATCAGCCCCTTTCAAAGCAAAGATGCAGCCCCAATGCAAAGAAATGACAAAGTTTTGCGGAATTTATGATGCCTAATGCAAATACAATTAATTCTGAAGAATAAGCCAGGGATAATCTGGCTTCATATAAAAATGATTGTTCCTAACTGAAAAAGTGGTTATGTAAAATAAGAAAAAATCAAAATGCACTTTACAAGGTGGCAAGTTGTTCTGGACTACTCCAGTAAATGTTTTTGTTCTCAGGGCTCCATACCATTGTAACGCTAAAGTCAATAAAGGGCATAGAATGACAAACACTTCTGGTGAGCCCTCTCTCAGCAACACTGTTGAAATGTTCAACCCATGGAATATTTTAATGAAAGACAAATGACTTCTGTCAGATTAGGCTAATTCTCCATGAGAAATAATGTTGCAGGAGCCAGAAGAGACAAGCTGTAGATCAAAGGAACCACCTAACGAATCAAGATGGCTGAAAAGTGACAAGAATCAATGAAACATCTGAATGTTTTGTTAACTCCATACTGGAGAAACTGCATGCTGGAAGTTGTGCTTCCTAGTTCTCAAGAGGCGGCAACTCTCCCCTAAACTGCAAGGATAAAGAGAGTAAACAACTTAGAGGAGCAAACGAGTATTCTATTACTCTAACTGTGAACACCACATTTGGCCCAATCTTTATTGCATGAAATACTGAGAAAATGTCTTTCCTTCTCAACATAATCAAAACTTGAGTACAAGTCCAGAGTTCAGAAAGGTGAGCAAAAGTTTTGTGGCTATTTAAGAGAACTGGGAAGGCTATGGGAGGAATCCAGGCAGGTTTAGCTCAGGCTTTTTTCCACATCAATTAAAGACAGGGAGGGTGTTCTAGTAGTTACAGGCGTGACTCCTCTATTTCTCATCACATAGCTTGAATGGTATATGCTGGGACAATACCAGGTGACTTATTTGCAAAATTCTGTGCATAACCTCACTACATTTTGCCTAGTGTTGTCAGAAATTAGTGGGAGGTCATGGAAGAGATCCTTTCCTGAATTTTATCTTATATCTTGCCTTCCAGTATTTCCTGCCTCCTCCTTGTCAGATTTGGCTCACCTCATTGTACATTATTACGAAGTCCCCAGAAAGGATGTCAAAATACCTGTAAAAAGCTAAAACCCTAGAAATCTCAGTTTATTAGTAAGAAATGAGATTTTACAGCTTGTGAGGTCATAGAGGAAGGATGAGGCAAAATTTTTGTACTGAATATTGCTCACATTTTTCCACCTTATTATTATTTTTCCTTGGTTATTTTAAGATAGTGGTATTGCTCAGCTAGGAGAACTGGGATATAAATGTGAATTGGGATAAAGTTACCTGCCATACATGTTGTTCATAACTCACAGAGATGAGTGAATGATGTAGAGATTTTCCACCTCCAGGATGGTTGGAGATTGGTTCTGGTTAGCCAGAGTGGAGGATTTCTATTATCATGGTGAATGTAGTTGGAGTACAGACCCAGCTCACCAGCTGTGCAATTCTGGCCAGCCTTCTTGGCTGGAGACAGGAAATGCATTGTCAGTTCCATATTTTCTGTAATTGTTTTAAGTGCAAGCTGTCATGTCCTGACAACTGTTTTTGCATCCCTTCTTCATTTTGGGTGCATCTTGTCATTAGAGGTTCAGTAGTGAGCCCAGAGGAATAGATTGGGATTGGTTATTGTCTTGACAAAAACAGAATGACATGTGCAATTACTTTTAGTGCATTTCCAGCACCTCTCATCTGTGTTACTTGGCTCTTTGTTAAATCCTTTCATGTGTAGAAGCAGCACGTCACATATCCAGAAAGCACTCTGTATTCTATGTTGACAGTGGCAGTGTTTACAAGTCGTACCTTTTCATAAATTATTTCCAAGATACATTCTAACTTCTTCAAGTCTTTCACAACCAGTTTGTTGTGGGGCAGCATGTCAGATTTTTCATCTCATATTTCAGTAAAAAAGCAATCCATCAGCCATCATTAGGCACACTGAACCAGATTTTGCAGTGTGGCGGAGAAGTGCTCCGTGCAAGGGGAAGATTCATGAACCCATGTAGACTGCTGACAATAGCTGCTGGACTTCACTGGCATGACTCCTGTGAGACCTACAGTGGAGAGAGAGAGAGAGTTGGATGAGCAAACTCTGGAGGTCTGCTAGAGGGGAGGGAGAGTCTTTCACAGAGGCTGTCTGAAAACACATAGGAGTGAGCTCCTTACTTAAGGGATCTGAATTGTGCTGTATGTAAGGACTAGAATCAGACAGTGTGAATACTCTGGCACAGGAGCATGAAGCAGACACCTGAGTGGCTCCACAACAGCAGTAAAGTCTCTGCGTAAGGGAGACCTTGCAGAGGCTGTGTTAGGGGGTTGGTTTTAGGTCAAATGTGCATCTCTAAAGCCTTCAGGTGTAACCCATGATTATATCCCCTATTGGTAAAACCATGGCCATTCCACCCCAAAATATTTTAAGGAAAACCCCACACATTACCACCTTTTATGTGTTTCTTCACAGAAATATAGAACAGCCCAGGTTGGAAGGGTCCTCAAAAGATCATCTGGTCCAACCTTTTATGGGAAAGGGAGCCTAGATGAGATCATCTAGCACCCTGTCCAATTGTATCTTGCAAACCTCCAGTGATGGGGACTCTACCATGTCCCTGGGGAGGTTGTTCCAATGACTGATTGTTCTCATTGTAAAAAATCCCTTTCTTATAGCAAGATGAAGCCTCTTCCTGTGCAACCATTGCCCCTTGCCTTCTCCATGTGGCTCCTTGTGAAGACGGTGCTTCCCCCCTCTTTGCACCCATCCTTTAAGTATTGGAAAATGGTGATGAGGTTCCCTTGATCCTTCTATTCTCCAGGGAAAAAAGAGCTAACTACTTCAGTCTTTCTTTATAAAGTAGGTTCTCCAGCCCTTTGATCATCTTCATGGCCCTTCTTTAGACCCTCTTCAGTCTGTCTGTGCCCTTCTTGAATTGTGGGGACCAGAACTGGATACAGTACTCCAAATGCAACCTGAGAAGCATTGAGTAGAGTGGGATGATCACATCTCTATCTCTACTAATAAAGTCCCTGTATTCCTTCCGTCCTCCAGACTGTGTATTGCAAAAGTTGAAAGAAATCTCCCAGCCTTATGTAACCTTTCACATGACGCATTACTTTTAATTTCATGTCCCTGAGGGATCTCAGTAATTTATCTTAATAAATGTATAATTTGCCGGTGAGATTTCTTTTTTCTTTTGAAATTAAGCTAAAGTAACTTGAAAAATTCATTTGCTGGATCTATACCTTAGTGCTGAGCCGGATTTTTTGGAATCGATAATCAGGCAGTGGCTGAATAATGAGGATAATGGATAATTAGAAAAAAAAAAAAAACATATGGCTTCCTGCAACTTCATTATTCATGCCAGAAAATCACTGGGCAAACAGTGTTAGTGCAATACATTCCCTGACCACTGAGTAAATGAAACATAGCTAAACCCTGTGCAGTGCTCAGACTGGATAAAGTGTGCGAGTAGTAAAGAAAACCCCCACAAATGGCACTGATTCTACTCAGGAAATAGCAGCAAACTTTTCTTCTTATTATCTACCACACCCACTCAGTGAAAACTCAAGATCTGCCTCGTGATGCAAAACTTTTTATCATGACCTTGATTCCTTGCATGCTGAACATGTGTTGGGTTTCGGTGGAGACATTCCCTCCGTGAGAGTGGGCGTCTCAAGTGGATGACTAGACACACAATAGGCAGCATTCAGGCTGTGAAGGACTGACACATAGCTTGGTCTTAAAGTGACTAGAAATAGGAGGAATGGATGGAACAACTAGCAGTTTTTCAGTAGATCTGAATCCTCCATTGTTACAACATGTCAACATTTTCACAAAGTTCTGAAATATGGATTCTGCCCTCCTTTTGTGGGACAGTGGTGATAACATCTCTGAGCTCACCTCATTTACCCTATTTAGGTCCTTGGGCTGCTATAACATTAAAGGAGTGCTGAAATCATCTTCTGCTGGCCCTCTAAGCTCACCAGGTGAAATGCGTGTGTGCTTCACAGATAAGCAGATGTACAACATTTGTTATAAATCTTGCTTGAATGATATGATTTTAGAAATGTTTATCAGCGGGATCTCAATTTCTCTACTGTTATTTATCTGTGTATTTACCATTTTCTCTTATTATTAACTGTAGCTGTTAGTCAGTGTGATAGTAGTTGAGAAGGTTTCTGAGAAATAACTATCAGCATTTGCTGTTTTGTAGTTCTCCTTTATCTTTGTGCTGTTTGGTGTCAGCCTCTAATCACACAGCTGATTGCACTGAACTTTTAAAACATATTGATTTCTGCAAATTTTGACCTCCAAAGTGTCTTTTGGAGAAGAGGTGACAAATGAACCTATCAGTGCCATTCCCCTACTATTTCTAATGGGAGTCAGTTGCTCATTTTAATAATGATGTACTGAGATTCAGGTTACACTATGACTAATTTCAGTCTGATTGACTCTCCATAGTGGATTAGAATTTAGCACCCAAGCTTTGTTAATGGAACGCTTTCCAAGACCATTTTTCTACCATTTAGTTTCCTCAACTTGTGAGAAAGGTTTGGCAATATTTACCAGCTGTCTTTTATTCCCCATAAACATAGTGTTATGTGGTATGTTTGTGGTCCAGTGCTGTGCAAAGCAACACAGAGTTGACCAAAGCAGTGTATCAAGAGTAAGGCTTAACAACAACTGCATTTCTCCCTTTCCCTTTAAATTTTTTGAATAGGAAGATTCAGTAGTGAAGGACACCCAGCAGTGTTTGAGTCACATAAGTAGACTTTAATGAAGCCTTTTATGCCTGATCTCAGGCAAAATAATCTTAAAACTGAGTAATTCTTTTCCATTTAGAATAAATGCTCAACTTTAGGTGCCATAATAAAAAGCCATTGGGGAAAACAAATAGCAATGTTTGGGATCTAGGTACTCAGAAGTAGCAACAAGCTATATTTAGCAGATGATGGAAAACAGCTTAAAAAATAATATTTTGCGATGAGTGCAAATTTCCAGTGGTGGAAAGGGCACATGGGAAGTTTAGCATATCTACACTGTATATCAATTTGTGTCAAAAATAGGTAATAAATTATATGTAGAAATGACAAAGGAAGGCCTCACCAACTTGGTGGAAAACCTCACACTTTTCAGTAGGAATGTAATTTTGGTTTTCCTCTTCTGTATTTTTTTTTAATTCTAATGATTTTCAAGAGCATCTGCTATCTAAGGAAAATGAAAAACTGCAAAGAATTCTAGAAAATCACACCTTAAAAAAAAGGAGAAAGAAATAGCTTATGGACACATGAACTAAGTGTGTTAAATAACACATGTTGCTGAGCAATTTGAAAAAAGTGAATCAACACCCTTTGAGTATAAGCCCAACATAATTCACAACCCACAGCTGTGACTCAGAAGGAAAGTTCTCTATTAAAATGTCAGCCTTGTCATTTATTCCTTTTGCCATTTACTTAAGTCTTTGAAGAAAACTTTGTTCATTAATTTTGTTCTTTATTCTTGGTAGCAGTTGTGCTCTGGTGAACACTTCTATTTGCATTCAGTCCTGAAATTTGGTCTCTCTTATGAGGAGTTTACATATGATCCTGTGCCATGTGTAGTGTTTGACTCTATGCAGTGTTGTGTGTGTAAATAGTTACAGCACCACACAGTAAATAATTAAGCTAAAAACAAATACCAGTTCAAGTTCTTACCATGATCAGGAAGAGGAGGAGAACAGAAGACAACAAAATGAGCTTGTAACTTACTTTCCTTCTAATAGAGTCTTTAGGAACACATACATTCTGAACTTGAACACTAAATATATGACAAGACTGGAGAGGATCATATATTAACACTGGAGTACACAGTATTTTCAAATTAACCAGGAAACTGGCAATGATGTGATATAAAGCCATGGGGAGAAAGTTATCAAAAATTGCCCTTTCCTTCTTCCAAAAGAAGCCTCTGATTACACTGTGTCCTTCTAAAAAGCTGTACAGGGACTACTGAATGTTCACTATAGCTATTCATAGCAGAGAAGGGTCTTCAGATGAGTTTGCCATCTTCTCAGAGAGCCAGAGCAGAGGTTGGTGGTCCTATGGCAGGCACAGATCCCTCAAAATCCATGGAGATCAGGGGAGCAAATCTGAACTGTTACCTGCAGTAGCAAATTGCAGTAGAAAAGATAAGGGGATTCTCACAGTATTATTTATTCCCAAACTTCCTTATAAAAAAAAATTCCCTGGGCCTGGGTGGTATGAACTACTGTACTTGGACATCTTTTGCATGAAAAATATCGTATGGTTCCTGGGAGGAATGAACACTGTGATTATGCTTCTGTTACCTGAATTTGACAAGAAATGTCATGGTGAAAGCTGCAGTGCATTTTTTCTATAAGGCTGATTGTGAGTGACATCTACTAGTCACCTTTTAGATGAGTAGATAATTGGAAATGTGCTCTTCTATCATCTCCAACTGCATCTCTCAGGAAATTTCTATTATCTCTCTGTTATGTCCTTTAGGGAGAATAGAGCTGCTTCTTTAATATGCCCTCTCCAGCTTACAGCTACTGTGATGAGCTACTTCCTCCATGTTGCTTTACTGTGTGGATGACCTCTACTTCAGTTCTCAGAGCTACTGGCAGAGTAAGGAGCTCCTCTGTGTGAGCTGCAGCTTCCTAGTTCACCTCATAATATTTTCCTGGGACATACGACAGCTTTTGTAAATTAACATCGCTCCACTGACTCCACTGTAAAACTGTCTTATAGTGGTTGGCATCAGTCTGTCCTAGCCTCCACATTACATCTTCTCATGCCCTGGACCACTGCTCCCTTGGGGGTCTTTTATCTGCTTTCATCCCCTACATATCCCTCCCTCCTTTGCTGTTGTCTTTCCCAGAGGTTGCCATCCTCTCTTCTCCATATCCCCCCATCCTGGACCACTGCCTTTTCACTGGCACCCTGGTCAGCTCTTAGCTCTGGTGGTGCCTGTGAAAAGCCTGTGGTAAGACAATGTAGCACAACCCAGCCAACTGTGCTGGGGTATTGCAATGGTTACCAGCCTGAGCCCTGCTCCCTGTCTCATCCGTGTATGAAAAGCAACAATGGTTGGTAGCTGGGAACTCACAACACCTGGGAAATTGTCAAGAGCAGCTTGGAGAGCAGGAAAGAAAGCAGAGCTGACCTGCTCCTGGTTCCCGTGAGGTTTCCACCACTGCCACCTGACAGCTGGGCTGTATGCTGCTTTCCTGTGGAGAGAACCACTCCTGGGAGACCTCACTTGCCCCTGATTTGGTCTTAATTTACACCAAGTTGAAGGCAGTAATCATGCACAGGTAAAATGAGACTCAGATGCCTTAAAGTGAGGGCTGGGAGACTTGCATGGAACAGAAGTGAAACTGTGTTAATCTCCAGTCCCTTATGGGCAACCTGTTTGCCAAGGTGGTTGTCTTCATTTTGCAATTACAACCCACTGGTTTCACAAGGTACTTGTAAACTGTGCTGTGTCAGCATGTACTGAGAGTGTTACAAGGGTACCCTCCATATTTGACAAACTCTAGGGAAGCAAACGTACTAAATGTCTTTGTAAGATTTCAACAAGGAGGTTGTTTAGGACGTTACTTTGCACCTCAGTAGCATTTTATAATCTGAACCAGGTCCTCGCCTGTTTATACATGAAAAGTAATCTCTAACTTTGACTCCAAGAAATATTCCTGTGCTAGTAACTTTTTATTGGATGTATCCTGCATTTTTTTTTTTTAACAAAAAGGGCTGGTAAGAAGAAACACAGACTGACTTTCATCTAACTGACTTCCAAAAATCTTCCTGCAGACTAATCTATATTTCATTAGATGAAGTACATAAGAGGCTGTATCCCTCTTGATTTATGAACAAAAGTTTTATGAGATATATGAACTGTATAATGTAGCTGATCCATCATTCAGAGATAAGTATTAGTAACCCTAGCCAAAATCAAAATTCTCCTGGGCTGCTCTCCAGTGATTATATGAGATAATTTTCCAGAGGTCCCAGAACACTACAACATGGGTAAATTGGCCTTCAGACCAGGTGCTATGCAAGAATGTGTGATTTCTTAAAAAAGGATAATTAATCTCAATTTTAACCTGAATTAATATACTCCAAGGATGACAACACACTTCAGCTTGGTATTTGTGTACAGCAACAGAGAAGCAGAGAGGGACTTTAAAAAGACTTTGTGAAGATCTTGTGTTCCTGCATGCAGTAATTGGTCTAATAGATGATGTCACTTCTTTCTAACACTATGAGATGTTTAGACCACTATGGTTACAGCAACCCACTTGCTATTTCCAGATATGTACTGTAAGGGAACTCATCCCGTTGCTGAGGGCTGGGTTATAGCCCTGGATA
>NW_010317035.1:0-5661 GCF_000700745.2 Antrostomus carolinensis | reverse complement strand
TGAACCATGGCTGTGTGAGGCTGCTTGTGCATTTCCTACATGCACCAAACAGAGCATGTGCCACTGGTTTTGGGTAGGCCTCTAAGGAGGACCACATTTGGGATGGACAGATACATGCTGTGGGTCACAGTTGCAGGGATGATTTTAGGTTGGGCGGGGGGGCAGATTTAATTTTCTAACCTCCAGTTCCATGGGGATTTTGTGCAGACAAGACAAAGTTATGACTCACCTCAGTAGCATTCCTGGTTTCAGTCCTTGGGTCTCACCCAATATACAGTTTTGTCCAGGGATACTTTCACAAAGAGTGAGCAGCTGGAGCTGGAGCCCCAGACATGCCCTCTGCACATGGACACTGAAATTGGTGGGCTACAGGGTGAAGCTCTGATCTGCTCTCACCTTCTAACACCAGAGATCTCATGTTTCTATATCACAGGCAAAAATGAAGGCTGCCATCTTCATTCCCTGCTTAGTTTCAGCTCCATGCCTACAGCACTGCCTTGGAGAGAAATGCAGGAGTCTGCACTGGTGGCCCATTGCTTCCCAGGCAAGGGGGAGTTAACTCCTGTCCTTTAAGGAAATGGCAAGGACATTCTCCAGTTTCTTCTAACAGACAGAGGCAGTTGTCAGCCCTTGCCACAAAGGGATCTCTTCGTGTGTGTCTGATAGGGATCATGGCTTCATGTAGGTGGCTATGTCTGAAGGATGATGCTCCCTCCCCTTTCAAGTTTCCTACTAAACATTTTTTGTACCCTGCCCCAAAACTTGGTGTGGACTACTGTGCATCCTATCTTGAGGTACTGCATTCTAGCTCCCCCTGGGCATGTTTTTTAGGTGCCAAAATCCCTTTCATGGTTTTGGTCCAAGGTGACTGTTGAGAGTCCCACATGATGCATGCAAGGTCATGCAAGGGCTGCACTGGTCCCAACATGCGGCCACTGCTTTAACTCATGGACTGTAGGCTTCCTCTTCCTATCCACTGCTCCCTGTACTTGGCTGTTCTGCTTAGGTTTTCATCACACTTTCTATCACCACAGGGTCCTCTTTATCCCCTGGAAAGCCTAAAGGACTGCTCCTCCTCTCCAGTAGCTCCAGGACTGCCGCTATTCTCAATGAGCAAGACAGCAGGGACAACTATCAGAGTCTCCTGGTGCTGTGCTCAAGTTGATGTTACAGAGCAGGTCAGCCTCATGCAGATATCTCAGAAATCTTAGGGCATCAAAAGTGATGCTAGGAATCCAGGTTTGTTGAGCTGCTTTCTGCAGTTGGTGTCTATAGTGTCTACTGCTCAATGCCAGCCCTAACATTAGATGAGATACACCTCACCCAGACCAAGGGCCACATGACAGCTCTTCCATTTTCTGTGTGTAGCACCCTCCTTATCTCCTCATATCTTTACAGTTCTCATGCTGTTAGTGAATTAGTCCTCAATACTGACTATAATTTAAATTTATTTTCATCATACTTGATATTCAAACAGGAAAAGGAAAATCTGTGATCATCATCTTGGAAGAAGAGAGAGACACTCCTGAATTTCAGTCCTATCTCTGATATTGGTTTCTCTTGTAGCATTGAGCAGGTCACTTAATCTCTATATATGTCAGAAATTGGTAGCAGCATTTGTAAAATGGTGATGACAATGCTCCCAAGGGTTTTGCCCAGAAAAAAGTTATTAAAGAAAGACTGTAAGAGCACTTAAAAAATGGAAAGCAGTATCTGGCTGGTAAATTGCTATTTAATGATGATGCTAATTGCACAGAACTTAAAAAATGAGGAGAAAAAGCAGAATATGTGGAGATAGGATTGACTGGCAGAAAGAAGCAAAGGTGAACTTGTGGTTTTTGTGTGGATTCATTGTAAAATCCAGAGAGAAATGAGATGCTTTGACTCATGATGGCTCTGTGAGGACCTGGATTTGCTCCGTTCAAAATCTCCCACCAGAGCCTGATGGTCCAAACTTAATGAACTGAAAATACGCTGTTCTTCCAGCCTCTGATCTCTCTTGCATAGAGGATGTGGACTTATCATACCATCTGTTATGAATACATTTTAAAGAATTCTACTGGATGTGAGGAAAGGCTGAGGGAGCTGGGTCTCTTTAGCTTGGAGGAGAGGAGACTGAGGGGAGACCTCATTAATGTTTATAAATATGTTAAGGGCGAATGTCAGGAGGATGGAGCCAGGCTCTTCTCAGTGATGCCCAATGGTAGGACAAGGGGCAATGGGTGTGAGCTGGAACACAGGAGGTTCCGCTTAAATTTCAGAAGGAACTTCTTTACAGTGAGGGTGACGGAGCACTGGAACAGGCTGCCCAGGGAGGTTGTGGAGTCTTCTTCTCTGGAGACATTCAAGACCCGCCTGGACGCCTTCCTGTGTGATCTCATTTAGGTTCCTGCTCTGGCAGGGAGATTGGACTAGATGATCTTTCAAGGTCCCTTCCAATCCCTAACATTCTGTGATTCTGTGATTCATAACACTTCTTCTTGACAGACTTCCACATTGCATTGGATCTGCTTTCTCATTGCACCCTACCTTAGGGAATATTGTTCAGTTCTACCATGTCTTTATTCATAATGAATTTCATCCATTTGCAGCAAGATTTCTGAGAGGACAATTTAACTGCTGGACTATATATATAGCTATATATTTAGCAGAGATCTAATATATCTATCTACTATGAAAGTTTTTTCTTGTAACTGTAAAGGAATATCAAGGCTTAAATGATATTGTAGTTGTTGAAAACAGCTTGCAGAATATTCTTTCTGTAGTACTTCTGGTTGTGTCTTCAGAATTAGCTGCTTGGAGATAAAACTTAGGTATTCTTTTTTGCCTCTTCTGAATGTTGAGCATAATTTTTAATTTATGTTCAATTACAAATCCCCTTTAGTATTCTTGAAAAGATAAAGCTCAGACAAAATAATAACTCTCAAAAATAGTAGAAACTTTTAAGAAATGAGTAATTTTTTTGTGTTGCCAAGTATCACACTAGTCCTCATGCCATCTCTGGGGAGTTAGTATTGTCATTTTTATTATTTGTCCAGGTCACCTTATTCACAGAATATGTGGAAGTATTGCCTTTTACACATAATACTTCTTTTTTGGAAGAATAAAAGCAAAGGCATCAAAGCACGGTTGAGCTAGACATACTTTGTCCAATTCAGTAACACAGCCTGTTAAAATCACAGTTTATTCCTCAAACACCTTGAAGTTTGTTTTAGAAAGCTTATCTTTCTGCTGCAGCTATTTCTTCTTTCACAAACTTTGCCTACCAGATTTCTCCTTATTTCCCTGAATATCTGCTCAGATTATGCCTTGGCAGCCCTTGCTGGTGGCTCTGCCCCTCCAAACATTACTCCCTCGATCTTAAAGTAAAGGAAAAAAAGAGAGGTAGGGGGCAGGAAGGGGGTTGTGAGTTTTATAGTGTTTCTCCGAGTATCTTGAACTCTTCTTCCTCCCATGATATGGTGATTTGGCACTTAGAGAGCCACTCCCACCTACAAAGCATGATCTTGTACAGAAAACAGAAGATAGAATGTTACAGTGGCAAGAAATATGAAGGTGAGGAGGGCAGAAAAATATGGGCATCACCTTAAGTGTAAATGGTGACTGGAAAAGTAAATATTTTGCTATCTTGCAGACACTTTAATTTTGTTACATTTTTCTTCTCTTCATTAAAATAAAAAAATAAATCAACCCAGCAAAGTCTGCTGTGTTGCACACAGCATCTCGTGTCTACATACATTAAGTGGTCTTCATGTGACAAAAATAAATAAATTTACAATAAAGGTATTCACATTCAAACTGCTTGTCTAGGCTCCAGGATACGATTATAATTTTAGGAAGTGATTAATCTTATTTTAAAATAAATGTCTGTTGTTGATCACATGAATTGTACCCTAGAAGTACCTGTTTCCCTTCGCTGTGTGTAAGAGGAACCAAGAAGAATAGTTCAAGCACAGCCATCTGTGCATTGCAGACTTCAGTTTGGTTCCTACCAACACAGCTTTTGAAAGGATAAACTCAAACTGCCTTCCTAATCAAACCTGAATGCAGGCTGAGTGACTTGTCTACCAGGTGCTTCAGGTGGTTTTGGTATTATTTTATAGTTCCAGACCTAAACAGTTTTGTACTATTGCTGTTATGCTGTTAATAATTGTTGTTATCAACCAGACAGACAAGAATCAGCTCCATTTCAATACTGGGTAAAGGGACCTCTCTTAATTAGCTTCCCTATTATGATGCAAAATGTTGTGGGCTCCTTTGAGCTGGGAATCTTTAAGTACATGCAAGCTATTACTGTTTCATTACCATTTTTTAAATCATAATTCTCACTTTTCCCACAAGTTTACTCATTTTGATATTTACCCTAGTCACTTCTGATCAGCTGTTTTCAGTGCAGCTTCCAGCCTTGATTATCCCTGCCAATTACCATTTAGAATGGGTTAATTAGGGTGTACCCCTCTGGTCTTAGATGCAGATTTAATCAGAACTGCATTCTGTCTCACTTTGTTTCACAGTGATACAATAGACAATAAGTCAGGACAGCTGTGTTCTCTCCCAGCGGAGTGGCCAGGTCCATTTCTTCACTTCTGCTGCTTTTTTGGTGTCTGCTCATTAGGAACTTGGGGGTTTTGGGTTTTTTCAGGTGTTATTTTTTTAAAAAGTATTTTAACCCCTTTCTCTTAGGGGGCTTTTATTGTCCTTTGCTCTTTTTAATGGTGGAATACCAAATATCCCGTGATAACATGGGAGCAATCAGATCCCATTTGAGCCTCATGTTACATACATGACCTACTAACCATGCAGAGGGATTTTTTTTTGGAAAGAGAAATGATGACTTTGCATTTAAAAGATTTATTTAATATAATCTTTCACTTGTTTGCTCAGGAGTCTGGTGATTTCCCAGTACTTAAACTTGAACAATGCTTCATTTCATCCTATGACTTTGCATTACTGATTGATTATGTTAATTTAATACACCCAAGAGCACTGATAGAGATTAGGCTTTGCTAGCTCCTGCCAAGGTCATGGCAAGAGAAAGTCCTCCTTTCTGAAAGCTTCTTCCTTTTGCCTGACGTGCGGAATCAGACTCTACAACTCACAGGGAGTTATAAAGCAGGTATGTTTATTGCAGCGCTGGGTGCAAGAGGAATCTTTCCTCCAAACTTGCACACCGGATCACAAAGCAAGTATCTATTTATTACACAAAATATACATATTTACTAATTTGGGCTGGGTTATTACAGTTAGTTTTGGGGATAGGTGTGACTATGGTAATTATTTCCAGGAACCCATTATCATAAGTCTCCTCCTTCTGGTGCTTGCGCACTGCTATCTGGTGGTTGTCTATGGGGGTCTCCTCGATGAAGGCTTGCAGTCTTCTTCACTGTGTACTTTTAACTTTTGGCTTGGAGTGCTGGGGTGGTTGAGCTCCAAACTACAAGACCAGTGCTAGCTAGATAGTTACTTCTTACAGACAATAGGATTCCTGTTTTGTGTACCAACAGTTCCTCTTATCCATGTATTTTCTGCTTGCCACTGAGTTTTGGGCCTCTAGTTATCTGTTTACTATGCTGATAAATGTTTCATCTCCTTCCCTGCTTTTCTCATACCAAGATGTTTTAACTCTTCACTTGCTTTTCACAGAATCACAGAATGTTAGGG
>NW_010317034.1:49937-73553 GCF_000700745.2 Antrostomus carolinensis | reverse complement strand
TCCCTTCCAGCTCACAACATCCAATGATTCTATGATCACAATGGGTGCATCCTTGCACACTTACACGAGAACAGCTTTTCTCCCAAGGAATTTTCCTGTGCAGGTATTTGCAGGTGTTGGTGGTTTATGCACTTCTTTTTTTGTATGCAAAACCTGTAAAGTTGTTTTTCATGATCTAACCTCTCCTGGACAAAGCAAAGCTCTTTCCACTATTCAGTTCTTACACATTTACTTTGCTGGCCAGCTATGTTATGTAAATTGGACCTGTGACCTCTGATGAGTCCATATAACCCTCTGCTCTGAAGAAGAGGCAGAATAACAAAATACACAGAAGGGCTAAGGAAATGAATTCTCAAAAAAAACCCCTAAAAATCCCCAAACAATTAAAATAAATTAATGAAAAACAATTAAGGAAGATTTTGTTGTAGTTGTTCTACAATAAATTGTTAATCTTATGTATGCATACTTGTATAATGAGCACACAAAAACATGCAGATGCACTGCTGTTCCCATTTTAAGGTCTACCATTTCACCTCCATCAAAACTCCACATCTCCTCATTTCCCACAGCACACAGCATGCCTTATAGAATCCCTGCTGCCACATTTCAATGCACCACTGCAGGCTGACAAAAGGCTGAAATAAATGTGTTGGAGGCATGTGTTTATTCTTATATGGCCCTTAATTATAATTAATTGTTAGTGCTCATAAATACCAGCTATATATTTCTAGATGCTTTAAAAAAAAAAAAAGTTCTATTTTATTTGCTTTAAGTGAAAAAGTCACTGCTGTAATTATCATCTCTGATGACTTTATTATGTGACACTAATAAAATGAGATTGCTTGAGGAATTTTTGTGTAAATCCTAGTTTTATGCAACAATTACATAGGCCAAAAGAATTGCCTAAATGATTTGTTGGCTAACTGCAAAATTTGATTAAGATTTCAAATTGCAAAGCAAGATCACGAATAGATTAACCATTTTTGTAAGAGCATTTCAGAAGTTATGATACACAAATAAATTAATTGGTTTTTTGAGAGTATGTACTCTTGGCTTGGAACTGAATAAAAACTGTTACTATCTGATGGCTTTTGGATTTGCTTTGGGGGGAAAAAAAGAATAAAAATCTTTTAATATCTGATTCATCACTGCAGATTTGAAACCTCGTCCTACCAGTATGTTATGGCCAGTGGAACGTAACTTGTAGAGCCTCAGGTTCTGCTCAGTCCTACACTCCTGCCAAGGATGTTGTCTCACAGCAGATCCCAGGTTTTCCAAGCACAGCGAGAGCTGAGGGCTCTTAGCCTTTGTTCTGATGTCAGGGTACCTGCTTGATGGAAACAACGCTTCAACTTGGAGGCAATTGTCACAAATTAAAGTAATATATGGGTTGCTCTGATTTATATTGAAAAATAAACCAATAATTGGCTAGTTTGAAGCTCAGGGAACCCATGTATAGTCAATACTATACTGACTGCCTCAGGTGTTGGCATTTCTGCAAAATATGTTAACGTGAGCAGACTAAGAAAATGAACATTGAGGATGAAATAGGCTCTGTGTCAGCAACGAGATACATTTAGGGGCAGGAATACTGGCCTACTAAAAAAAGTTAAAACTAATTTGTTGGGTTTGTGTCTTTCATTAAGCTATTTCATTATCTTAGGTATATATTTATAAACACATAAATTTTAGCAGAAACAATTATGAAATCTAATAATTAAAGAAGAGAGCATTCTCACTCATCTTTCCTTCTCTCCCCCTCACCCCCCATCTCTGCTTTCACATTTCATGAGGCTTTAAGCTGCATAAACCTTTCTTCCTGTATCGTTTTTTAATTAAAGACCCAGTAAGGAAGCAGAGCAAATAATTCAGCTGGCTTATTTTTAGAGAATTATCATGGAAACGTGTGCTTCTGCTAGTGATGTAGCCTCTGTAGATAAAGGCATAAATCAATTCCCAAGGCTGTCAACACTTTTCCTGAGTGTTAAATTCAGTTTTAGAGTACTGTTAAATTATGAAATATTCATTTTAAAAGGAAATATGCTTCCTGTGTTTTGGATAATTATTGTAACTGTCTATTTCACATAGACTGGTGTGAATAAATGTGACTATAAGCAATTGATAAGGGGTGAAGCTCCAGGAGAGAACTTTATTGTTGATGAGTAATAAAGTGGTTTATCTAGTATTACTATCTGCAGAGCGAGGGTGCAGAGGCAGTACCAAAGTCAAATTACAAACCTAACTTTGCAACAACTGGTTCTTCTTTCACCCATAGAAGGAACAATTGTTCAACTTGAGGGGAGCAAGAAGGTGTGGTGAAGGACTAGAGTTTTAAACCAAAGAGACTTCATAGATAAGGAAAACATGTTAAGAAGAGAGAGTTAGAACTCACCTGCCCAGAGGAGGTTCTGGCTCTCTTCATACCCAGCACTTAGCAACAATGATCAGGCGATATATTCACACAGAGGCTCAGAGAGAGTAGCTAGTGGTCCAAGGGAGGCAGCTCAGCAGGAGCTGCTTTATACAGAGGTCCTCACCCTGCCCTTGCCCTCACCTGGTGATGGATCTCACTGGCACAGATCCTGGTGGAGATCTGCAGACAGGTGCTTTGTATTTGTATTTGCTATGCTGGTGCTGAGGAAGAGCTTGAGGAGCCCTCCCCTGAGGAGGAAGGAGCAGCAGAAATAAAGTGTGAAGAAATGGAAGGAGCAGCAGAAATAATGTGTGAAGAACTGACCACAACCTCCATTCCCTGTCCCCCTCTGCTGCTGGGAGGGAGGAGGTAGAAAATTAGGAGAAAAATTGAGCTCAGGAAGAAGGGAGGGGTGGGGGGAAGGTGTTTTAAGATTTGGTTTTATTTCCTATTTTCCTACTCTGATTTGATTGGCAATAAATTAAATTAATTTGCCCAAGTCCAGTGACAGTAATTGATGAGTGATCTCTCCCTGTCCCTATCTCAACCCACCAGCCTTTCCTTATATTTCCTCTCCCCATCCCGTTGAGGAGATGAAGGGATAAAGCAGCTTGGTGGGCACCTGGCATCCAGCCAGGGTCAATCCAGCAGATGTTTACTGTGTAAAGAAGGAAAAGAACATCATCTTGTTAGAAGAAAAGAGTTTTCTGAAACAAAGGCTCAGTTGTTCAAAAAAGCATTAGAGAAACACAAGCAAGTGAGCACCATATCCATTTAATCAAAGCCTAGAGACATCTCAGAGCAGAAACTTAGGCACTGAATTCATAATTCTGAGCTTCAAGGCAGCACAACTATCTGTCATTACTTCCACTACTTTCTTCTCTTGAGCTCATCACTCTAGTGTTAATTAATGATCAACTCAGAATTAGGTAAATTAATATCTAGACCTTCTGGTAGAGGAAAAATAAAAAAAGCATTTGTATGTTTTTCAAAATTATCTGGACAAGAAAAAGGAGAGAAAGAGTGGAATATCCGAGGACTTCCTAAAAAATAATAATAATTTAAAAACCCCCAAAAAACAGGAATTATTCTGCAGTTCTACTAGCTATAAAATTATCTGGACAAGAAAAAGGAGAGAAAGAATGGAATATCCAAGGACTTCCTAAAAAATAATAATAATTAAAAAAACCCCAAAAACCAGGAATTATTCTGCAGTTCTACTAGCTATCAAAACCAGTCTGTTACAGTGAAATTATCAGACAAAAAGCTATCAGAATTTCAGATGTGGGTCCCAAAGAGCTGCACAACCTCTCTCAGCAGCCTTCTGAGGCTATGATTCTTTAGTTCCTTAAGATTTTCACTTTTTTTATATAGGTGTTTATTTATTCCTTTGGAATTTCTCAGTCAGCTCAGCTCTAGTTTCAAAATGCAGCTTGAAGGACTTCGGTATTTCTTTTTGATTCTCCTAAATACAAACATGCAGATCTTTTACCCCTTATTTTGCCATTATGATATGAATATTAATATAGCATTGAAAACAGAGGCAAGAAATTCATGCAAGCTTCCAGTAATATTTAGAACATATACAGGCATAGAACTTCTTCCTTTTCTATTCCTGACTCTATTATGGTACATATTTACAAAAATACAGGGGCTTCTGACTTCCTTAAATTGGAAATTAAAAAAAAATAACTTTATTAAATGTCATTTAATCAAAGGTTTTTGAATAGAGAAAAATCTGCTTTTTTACCAGAAGTCTCCTCTATATGTCTATTATATGTGAAGTAATTAATCAATATCAGTTACATTTAAGGATTCCAGTTGTACCACTAAATTCAATAATATTTTTGTCATTGGCTTTACTGCTATTGGCTCAACATAAAAGGCTTTTTTTTGACTGCTTCTGTGTTTTACTGCTTGTATTTTTTTCCCATTGACTTTACATGATAAGCATTTTTCTGGAAATGAAAAGAGAAACAAATAACTCCTGCAAATACTGGAAGCAGACACTGCTTCCATACAGTCTGCTTATTTGGAAGTCCATGGGATGGATGCTTAAGGAATTAAGTATAAATATAACAGAAAATAATAAATAAAAAAGTAACAATCTCTAATTGCATTACTGCTAAGATGTGCCAGAGTATGACAGACAGATTTGCTGGGATAAATTGCCAAAAGCAATAGAAAGTACAATCAGAAGATAGTTTGTTCTTAAAAAAAAAAAAGAAAAAGGAAAAAAAAAGGAATAATTGAACAGTTTCACAGCCATAATGAAAGTGATTTCTAAAATTTCTAAGCTATTGTTATATAACAAGTGAGAGAAGGTTAAAACCACGTAGCATGATTCATGTAATTGCTAATATTGCAGCTGAGCTATTTGAGAACAGAAATGCCACGTGAGGGAGAAAGGAAAAATAACCATACATTATGCACTGCTCTCCCCCTCACACACGTACACGGTTCCTTCGCCTCAGCTCCTACTATTTGTTAAAATTCCGCATGGGAGAGCTTGAAGTTATTAACGAAAACAGATCACTCTGTGATTCACTTAACCGGCCAATATCTCGGCCAGGCTGTGGCAATGATGGGTAATTTCAATGAAAGATGAGATAGGGATTCCTCACTGATTCAGGTTTCACCCGTGCGAAGGTCAGTCCCTCAGGGTAGGAGCGCAGGGACATTAATCATCCTTCCTACTGAAGAGTGGCCTTATTCTCACAGGACATCCTGCAGCTCTCTGGACCCTGAGACTTGAAGGCCAGTAGAAAGTCAATAGATATACACCAGCCGGCTTAATCCCAGTGCTTCAAGTATTAATGTATTTCCCAAAAGGCAGCAAGATGAAAAACAAAGGGAAAAAGTCCAGGCAATGAGGGTTCTTGCCATCAAAATTCCCGTGACACAAACGTACCAGTTTTTCTCTCTGAAAGAGAGAAATTAGAGCTGAACAATGTCTCATTAATTAATAATAGTGTTGCAATCATCACGAGGATCTAAGAACCTTAAGAAAGGAACGATCTGTAAAAAGCAGTAATATTTTCATTATTTTTTTCTCTTTCTAATAGTCTTTCTCCAGATTCTCCTCTTCATAGTAGAATACTTGGCTTTTCTATTCCTTTCCTAAGCTGTTCTCAGGAACATTTACGTGCACGTGATAATGGATTTTCAAATGAAGTCCAACATATGTGAATAATCAGGAAGACAAAGTGCTTCTGTCAGAAGAAAGTGCGTACCTGCTTTGCCATGCCAAAAAAGACACCATCGTCGAAATAATGGGTAGTAGCAGAAACACGTTCTGTGCTCTCTTAAATGCAGTAATTACAATTAATGGCAAGAATCTGCTCAAAGGGATTGTAGAAAAAAATTTCTTCTTTTACTCTCCTTGTCATTTATGTAGCTTCACAATGTACATCTTCAACTTGCCTCCCATAGCAGAATTCTTCAGTGTGATCAAAAGTCTGGATGATCACACACCTACGATTTCCTCCTACTGGAAAATCCAGGAGAAGATTTTAGCTGGTAATTAATGCTGAAAGAACCTCTTATGTATATTCACATGCTCTATTACTCCCCAGCCCCCAAATTCCCCAACTCCTCAAAAAGGCTCTACAGCACTAGAATGTGTTCTTCTTTGTCTTTATAAATGTTATTAAAAATATTGAGTAATTTTTATCCACGAAAAATACTTTCAAAAATTAATTAGTGAAATTCCATTTATGCTGAGAAACAGGACAGTTGAACTAAAATCACATTTATTCAGTGTGAGCACCTGATCACTGACTGTTACAATCATTACTTCTCTCAGCTTATTTCTGAAAACAAATGAATATTTTAAGCACCATATACACTTTTGTATTGGGGAATGATACCTAATTTGGAGAAGAACAATTTGCAAACCCCTCCAGGGATATTCAATAAATATCCCTTGTGCCTTCAGCCATTTCTATACAAAGTCTATTGAATCAAGTGCATTAGGTATTATTAATCTTTAAAATTTGTGATATAAAGGCTCATTTCTTTGGCTTTTGAGAGAAATGACCTGAAACAAAAAAAATAGCAAATAACAATTAATTTTGCTAAATGCTGACTCTTTTCAACATTACTTTTATAGGTACACCGTATTATTTGGCAAATTCAGCTTAACTCTAGGAAAAGTTTCACCTCTATTTCAAAATGCTATTGTTATGCTGAATAAAATACTTTAAATTGTTTTAAACCCAACAGTTTACAAATTCAAACTCTGGATCACATCATTAGTGATATGGTCCAGAATGGAAACTGTACAAAAAGATCATGGCATTCTACATCCAGATCCCTCTTCAGTACCCGTTCCTTTTGTTAGGCTTTGATCTTTTTTCTAATTCTTTTTTTTTTTATTATTATTTTTTAATATGTGAAACATTAACTAGCAAACAAAATTTCAGGTGCTTTGATCTTTTTTCTAATTCTTTTTTTTTTAATTATTTTTTAATATGTGAAACATTAACGAGCAAACAAAATTTCAGGATTTCAGTAACATTTAGTTTCATGTGGAGAGCTTGCTTGGGATATGTATATTAGTCTCAATAATTAATTACTTTATAAAGAAAGGCAAGAACAGTTATTCTACTGTGCGTAAACTGAAAATATTAATCCCTGAGTTAAACAAGGAAAATAAATAACAGCACCCAGACACCAAATAAACACAGTACAGATATTAAAGTTGCCAGAGACGCAGCCAAAGAAAATGATTCGCAGATAACTTATCCACAGTCAGTTCATTCAGCTCATAGGAGCAGCTTCGTACAAAATATTCGTTAGTAGCTGTGTATAACAGGAGAAGAAATAACGAAGTCTTTCCCAGATACTACAAGAGAAGCAAAAAAAATCTAGAGGTACCAAATCAGTCGTGTGATGATTTGTGGTTTGCCCAGTTTCAACAGAAAGCAGGAGTCCTGTATTTCAGATTTTCCTGATCTAACCATTAGACTGTAGTGCTTTAGCTAATCATAATGAAAATAAAATACATACACACGATCTAACCAGCAAAGTCCATTGTAATATTATCCCCACAACTTAAGTACTTGTATTGCCCAGGGATGTACTGTAATGTAATACAGATAATGAAAAATACCAAATTATCTCATTTCCAGTGACAGATTAGCTTTTTATTTCCAAGAAGGAAAAATACTAGATAAAAGAAAATAAAACTTACGTGAAACATGCTGGAAGTCATCAATGCAACAAGAGCAAACTCTTGGCATGAGGAGGGCTAATGAGATTGTGCTGTGCCTCTAGTGAATTGTGGATGGCCAGAACGCATCAAATAAAATTAGTCTTTCCTATTACTAAGTTTCCTGTCACAGCTAAGAGTCATTTAAAAGACACAAACAAAAGCTATGTTACAGCTCATGAGCTGATTATTCATAAGCAGAAAACCAGATCTATTTCAGATACCATCTATGATACTGCTTTACATGGCTGATCTTCTATGCCATGGAAGAGAGAGGAGTGTTCCTACTGTTGTTGATTTCATGGGTGATCATACGTTAGTCCCTGAGATTCATAACTCCACAAAAACTCCACCTATTTTGGCCCAAAGGAATTTTCACAGGAATACAGGCTTTAATGGCGCAACAATAATTTACAGAGGAGAAATGAATCTGACTAAACTTCAGTATTCCCAACTGACTAATTATGGAGGACTTTATTTTAAGCTCCTATTACATGTTAGGTTTCACAATATGGACATTTGCCAGTTGAGCTCAAAGGAGAGATGTCATCAGTGCATATTTAAAGGAAAATTATCTCATGAAATGTTTCGCTTCAACACTCTCGCTGACCTCTGGAAATCCCAGAAGAGCTGTTGCTCTTTGGTGCAGATCAGACCATCAGCATTCAAACCTAACTTAGAAATCTAAGAATATGATTGGTATTTTTAAACTGGTACAGAACACCCAGACAGAATTCTGACATTATGTTGTTTCTTAAAGATTCACTATTAAGATTCAGTTCCTGAAAGACAAGTAATGACACAGATCTCATTTTGCATTTTTGTAATAAGCCAGTAAATCTTATTTTAATAAACAGCTTATGTTAATGACTATCATGAACTTCTCCTTTATACCCTTCCATCATTCTCATCTTGATGTTTTCTTCCATTCCAGGTGAACCTGAAATTCAGTTCCTTTTCTCCAAAAGTCTGGTACAGGAGATAGTGTTGACACAGTTGGTTCAACTTCATCATTGGAGGTTTTCAAGACCACACTGGATAAATCCCCGAGTAACATGGCTCAGCCTCACAGTCTGCCATGTTTTGAGCAAGAGGCTGGACTAGAGACCTCTCAAGGTCCTTTCCAAATTGAATTGTCCTGTGATCCTGTGAAATAAATGGTACTATGAAGCTCTGCACAAAATCTTTGATTTAATGTGAGCGTAGGTATAGCAGTACTGAAGATTGGGGCATATTAGCTTGGATAAATTACCACCTTGTAATTACCACCATCCATTAGCTCAGATAAAGCACCACATTGCTCCTTGTTTGGCTCCTAGAACACACAAGCTCAACCCGCCTGCCTCTCCTACTGCATTTGTTGTCCAGGAGACAGGTCAACACGGAGCTCGTTTGGACGTTTCTGCACTGCTAGGCAGATAGCCATTTCTTTCTCACTCCAGTAAGCACTCCTATTTTTCATAAAACTTCCTTATGTTACAAACCTGAACTACTTACTCTGTTTTCAGTTTTTACTCAAGGACACCTCAAAAGAAAACAAAACAAGGCAAAACAACAAGATAGAAGAGTTGCCTTAGGACAGAGAAAAGCTGGGTTAATCTTGAAAAGTGTTTCTCATTTTTACTTATTCAGCTAATTATGATCGTTGCTCATCTTATGAAGCAAACTAGATATTTTTCTATCTTGTCAGATAATTTCTGTAAGTCATTTACACCATAAGCAGCTTGTAGAAAACATTCAGTAATCACGTTTCAAAAAATTATTCTGTTCCAGTTGAAGTAATAAATAACCATTTTCACACTGTTCTTTTCAAACCATGACTGGAATAATGCTATGGAATTTTCACCTGTGAAAACTTACTATAAGAACTTAAAAATAATATTCAGTGATAAATAATATCATGTTAACTTATACATTATTCTTTCCATTATTTTCACCTACTAGTGAACTAAAATATTGAGACAAGCTTCAAAAGATACATTCAACCATCTACTGAAAGTCGTAATAAGCACTTTGTTAAATTATGCTTTGGGACTATATAGAGGATTACATGGTGCTCAATCTTGGCAGCTGAACTACAATGAAAAAATATTAACTGGGAAATTTGAAAAATATTCAAAACATTATTTTGGGCAACTTACTGATTATGAATATAGAAAGCTCAATATTAAAATCTGAAGTATATTGAAGCCACATGGGATTTTCTCTGTATATAAATGTGAATGGAAATTTTTAAATCTTGTGTCTATATTACTAGCATCAACTGAAAATCTTTAGTAATTTCAATACTCAGAAAGTGTGAAGATTGTTTTTAAGTCATTGTCAAATTATTGGTTCTAATGTTACCATCTTCACTGCAGTTGAGAACAGAGTTAAAATCCAGGTGCTTTTAAGATAATGAAAGATATATTTTTACATAACTTTTCAGTTGTCTGGAGAAATATAAATGGCAGACTGAGCTGTAGCTCGATCACTTAATATATCGCCCAAGATATTAAATCTATTACTCACATTTGAAAATAAATGGTTAAAAAGAAATAACAAAATAACTTTTAGAAACACTCACTGTACTTTGTTTCTGACTATCGAGAGACTTAACAGAAGTCAAAGATATGGACATGTATCATGTTTAAAGCTAAAACGAAGTGGAGAGATGGAGGAATCTGCTGTAGTCACAGACAGTAGAGATGTGAAATGCAACATGGTTCTGCAGAATGAAATCCCATGGCTCACAGGACACTAATGACAATCATTTTTGCTGAGAAGGAGCCTTCTTGTCTGTTGAGGTGTGACAGAGGAGCAAGGGCAGAGGCATTCCAATGAACTCGCTCAATCTATTGACCTTAGGTGCAGGCAAGCAGCTCAGCAGAGGATAACAAGAAACCTGTGTCCAAACAGAGAGCAGGGGGAGAACTTGGGAGGACCCGGTGTACAAACCAGCGCTTATTTCTCCTCCTCCTGCCTGACTCCAAAGGTGCTGCTGGCTCCTCATACCCTGCTTTGCCCTTAGATCTTCAGAAGAACTGCCAGCCCCTGGCATCCCTTTGATAAATAGAAAGCAGCTGGTGTCCCAAGGATGGCTATTAATCTCCTCGCAAGATGAAAGTAAACGGAGGAGCTGAGCAACGCTTTGCAATTACTGATTCATGCACTCCCTTCCTGAGGATAAAAGAAGTTTCCACTGTTCGTGCTTCTAAGATGGATTAGTTTTAATTGATGTATCATCGCTCTGAAATTAATAAACCTGTTGTAGCAAAAGTTTAGTCAAACCTGCTTATTTAGGAACACTTGGAAAGATGAATCTGACTACTTTCTTCAGGCTCTAATAACAGATTGACAGACTGGATAGTTGAAAATACTTTTGAGATGTTGGTTATACTAACTGCAGTGCTATTTTTTTTTCCTTTTTTAATCTTGCCCTATAATTTTCATTTTAGGAAGTAGGAGAAATTAGTATTTTGGTCCTAACAATTTCTATTCAACACTGAACACGCTTCACTTACTTCTCTGATGATCCACTGAAATGTATTCGAGGGATAAATATAAAACGCCTTTTACTAGGCTGAATTTACTGTTCTAGAGAAGATTTGATCTGTAGTTTGGAAAAACTCACTCTTTTAGTTCCAACTATCTGATTCTGCATTCTAGCTCAAAATATAAACACATAAGTACACAACAAGCTTCGAGCATGGGTTTGAGCAACCTTTTCCTAGGGCACTGCTTTGAATCAGATCTGTATTGGCAGGAACACTAGAACAGGTTCACCTGTGGTGAAGTGTTCATTCAAAATAATTGCTCAGTGAAAAGCATCCTCATTAAAACCAAAATTATTCATAAGCACTTTCATACTTTTTAAAAATGTTTTCATTTTTGTCAGAAACAATGAGTATGAAAAAAACCTCAGAAATAAATTTTATTTTCCTGAAAGCTCTATAATACTTCACTAATTGCAAAAATCTTAGATATAAGGACTACTTTACAAAAAATATTAATGTATTGCATGCAATAATTGTTTTATTACAATTAAAAAAAAAAATTATTGGCTTCAAGGAGCAAGTACTTCAACCGTAAGTTTGACTGGCAACAAACTAGTAAATTGCTAAAAAATCAAATGAACCACTGAATTTCAGATTTGAATTTCATTATACAGATGTTACTGAAGTATTTTGCTAGCAGATAATTATACAGCTTTACTCCAACATACTGTCTATTACATTCTGTCTTGTATTGTTTAACTGATTATTTTTCTTTCCATTAACGTGTAGCTGTCCCAAAATAATTCTGAAATGGCATGACTCAAGCAGTTGTCAACAGATGCTTTCATAGAGAATGAGGGTAAGAATAATGCTAGAACAAAAAGAAAACTCCTTAAAAACTCTGACAAAAACATGGCAGTTCAGTAAGGATTTTTTTTTCTAAGGAGGTGGCCAAGAGTTAGACAGACAGAAATATAAATATTTAATAGTCCAGTGGTTAGGCCAGCACCTTAAGTATTTAAAGGCAACTCTATTTACTTCAGAGTAAGGATTGAAATTAAGTTGTCATGAATGAAATTCAAGTATTTTACCCACCTAGCTACTGCCTTAATATTAAATGGCAGAAATCTGATCTTTTATAATTTTATGATATGGGCTGTATTTCCTGTGTTTGTACAAACTGTATTCACATAAGTTAATTAACATCATTTTGTCTCTATTTTTTCTGGCATTCAGAAACTGTATAGGATTTACCATAGTCTCAGTCCTTGCTAAACTGAAGCAAACATCACTATATATATATATGTATATATTCTAACTTGCAACTGGTAATTTTGGTAGAAGTGGTCTCTGTTATATCTATTTTGACAGAAGCTAATTTCAAAGTTCTTATCACATTCTAAAAGCAATAGGAACTATTAAGCATAAGGTAGCTATGTTCTTAAAACTGCCTTACTACAGTTCATGTAGCTAACATTGGTTAATGCCCCAAGGCTCTAGGAGTTTAAGAGACATTTGGACAATGCCCTTAACAACATGCTTTAACTTTTGGCCAGCCCTGAAAGGGCCAAGCACTTGGACTAGATGATCATTAGAGGTCCCTTCCAACTAAAATAGTCTAGTCTAGTCTATTCCCTCTTCTGCAAGTTATAAAGGGCTTAGTCCATCAACTGTTCCCAGATTTGGTGTGTCTCATACGCATGGACAGCAGTGCAGAGCTGAAAGATGTTATCCTTAATATATCAATATAGACTAGCAGTAACAAGAATACCAATAAGGAAAGTCTATCACTATGGTGTCTGAGCACCATGTGTGATTTAATGAAAGCACAACTACTTCCAGAAGGATTTTTAGCATCCTTTATATTTCACGTCTCTTGTCCATTGCTTATTGGAAGAGATTTTCTGCTTTCATAAAGAATCCTTCCTTCATTCTCTGCCTCTCAATTTCTCTCCCTGAGAACACTTTCTAAAGGCTTTTCCAGTGGGAGTTACATGAGACCCTTGATCACACTGTATGAGCTAAGTTATTTTTTCCTGAGAAACATGTTAGTTTACTCTTTAGTCCTCTATGACTTTTTCTTTCATTTTGTTATATTCAAAGCAAACTATAGAACTTAAATGTTTTAAGTGCTGGTAAATCCAGGCAAGCACTCGCCTCCAAGATCAAGGTGACAGTAAATGTAAAACACTCAAAGTCTTGTAAATATTTTAAACCTGTTTCTAAAGATTTACAACCAGTTGATGCAAATGTTGGAAGTACTGAAAGGCCATCGGAAAGGGAAGTGGGGTTGTCACCATTAAATAACAAGGCTCTTTGCAGTCTTTGTGGAAGAGCTGAAATAGTTCTGAGCATCTCAGATATGAATTTCTTTATGTTCTCTTTCTTTTGGAATTTCAAGCTCTTGGAGTACGAGTACAGCAAAAAGGAACTGAATGTCTTGTGCTTAGAGAAAACAAAGGAGTAGAGAAAAGCAATGATAACAGAGAAGGAAAATCTGAGAGATGGTAATACAGAAAGGACAGTTCTCATTGCAGGCTGACTAAAAATGTCAGACAACTGATGAAACGACCACTATGCTAAAAAAAAAAGTATGCCAAGATTAGATAAGAGAGGGGAAAAAAATCTTAAACTGGAGAAATTAAGTAAGAGTGTTTCAAGGAAGAGACACCAGCAGTGGGGATACTCACAAAGATAAATTTGGAAGTGAACAGCACAGAGAAAACTAGGTGAACTCCTACTGCTCCCAGACAGTAAAACAGTACTAAGGAAACCATCAAGAAGTAAGAGAAGACAATTTTTTTCCCAGGGATCAGGACGAAAGTGCAGACCAGACTACTACTAGCTCTGGAAAAATGGAGAGGTTTCCTGATTGACCCATCTTAGCTTCAACAACCATGGCCTTCATTGCTTTCATAAGAGAATCCTCTGCATTCTTACAGAATGAAAACCCAGGACAAAAGTGAAAGTCTTACAGCAAGTAGAGCGCCCCTGAATTCTATTTCCCCCCTCCTTGTTTGCCTTGCATACTGCACCTGAAGGTTTCATGCTAATTTTGTCAACCTTGAGAAATTATTCACCTAAAATTGTAGCTCTACCTACACCCCTAGGCATGTTTTTGTGCTAGTTCCTTTCAATCAAGTTCTCTAATTTTGAGATTTTCACAGTTGATATTGGTTTGGTACAGAAGATACAGAAGAATTTTGTAACCATAGGAACTGAGTTAAAGACAAAACATCTGTCTTAACAAAAAACCCCAACTTTTTCAGTTCTGGTTATGTAGAAAGAAAAAGCTTCATATATACTTGCCTCTGCTTTTTGTCTTCTGATGAACTGGAAACAGAGGGAAGGGGCATAAACACAGGGGAAAACTGAAGATACACTTTACAGTTAATTTCAGCATGTCTAGAAAACTGAAGTACCAGAAGTCAGTCCTGACCTAATATGGTTTGTAAACTGAACATTTTGGGACACATGCAAGGACATCTATGTGATCTGAATCCTTATTGCCTTTGTTGTCTTTGCAATGTTAGCCTCCCAAAACTGTTGTTTGGGTTGTTTTATTTTATTTTTTGGGTTACAATACACAATAAAGAACTCTTTTATTTTTTTTAAGCTCCTATTTGAAGTAACAGTAAGATTCTGTGTTATTTCACTCAAAACTCAATACTCTACTGTACACACACCAGTTGAATTACACAACAAAAGCAAAGATACTCCTTTCCCTTAAAATCATCTTTTCAGCATTAAGTTGACCTTTAAATGTACCATTTTGTTAGGCAAACATCATTATATGAAATTAGTCACAGCTTTCTTTTTTTTTGTGCAAGTAGATCTTGATTACTTGCCTGTCTGTGAAGCTGAGACTGGGTTTAATAATTCATGCTTCTCTGCTTATCAGCTGTAGAAACCAAAACGGTGCATTCTGCTATAAATCATTCCCACTGCTGCATTTCATTTTAATGCGCGGCAGCAAAACACGAACATAATTGGTGCAATCTGTTATTTACAGATATGTCGCGAGACACAGGTGGCAACCTACTTTTTGTGTTGTAAGAGAAAACAAGACCTCCTTCACAACTTGGGTAATGTTCTAGAAATTATAGTGGTGCTAGGAAGGAACTCATTTATTCTCACTCACAGCAAACTTTGATTCTGTTATTATGACTCACATAGGTTTTTTTTTTTTCTTATAAATTCTCAGATGGGACCTTACTCAATTTGTAATCTGAGCTAGTGTGAAGGAATACTACAATAAAACAGTATGAGGAATGACTTTGTAAAAAGTAGGTAATTCCATATTTTTCTTGTTTGCTGAGTTATTCTACATAGCAAATTTCCTCTGCTTACAAATGAAATGATAAGGAATTTATTTTTTATTAGCAGTACAAGTGCTGTAGAGAAATACAAGCGCACACAGGAAATCAATGGCAGACTTTTATTCCCTATTTTATTAGGAGCAAAAGAATCTGAAATATGAGGAAAACCACTCATACCTACCACACTGCTCAATCCCATTTGTCTGAACTGCATGGTGACCAGAAATATTTGCTGTGAATCTGTGATTAATTGTAGGTAGAAGTGATTTGAGACTGAATTGAGAGATAATATATTGAAGGTGTTTCAGCAATTCCTCACGTGGATCAGAGCTGTTTAACTAACACAAAGGTACAGGTATTATATGGAAGTAGAACTGTTGGAAACTGTTTTGAAGAATACTCCAGGGAAAATATCCAGAGCTGATGAAAGAGTGAAGATAGCACTGTATGAATAATTCATAACATAATAATATGCAACAAAATATTTTATTTTTTAAAAAATACTGTTTTAACCAAATTGATGGAATACTAGCTGTCTTCAGCAGCCTTCATTTTTTTTCTGAATCATATGAATTCATTGCAATAGGAATTTTACCCAACCTAGTATTCCATCAGAATTTTCCAGTAATAAAATAATTTTTCGCAAAAGACTCACGCAAAGACTTTAATTTTGAAAATAGCTGCAGTCCACATAGGAACTTCATTCACTGCTAGAAGTAGTTTTTATGGTAGAACCAAGGGTGAAAATGTAAAATGACTATAAAATAAACATTTCCTGAGTGAGACCTATTAAATAAAAGAACAATCTCACTAGGGAAATGGCACGGCTTGTTTCACTTGGCACATTTTAAGTGGCTTGGAAAAAATACTGTAATATTTTCTTGCATTAAGACAGAGCATTGAGTATTTTACACTGTTATTTTCATCTCCAATTTCTGTTTTTGTACTGTTCTACTTTATTAATTTCATTTACTGTGGTTGATCTGTATAGAGAACTGCATGGGATCCATTTAGGAACAGAAACCTGCATAGCAGCTCTCATACATTTTGAAGCAAGGCAGAAAAAAAATAGCTTTCATCCTCTTCCCCTTCTTTAAATAAGAACTTCCAT
Organism: Antrostomus carolinensis; assembly: GCF_000700745.2. Taxonomy (NCBI): domain Eukaryota; kingdom Metazoa; phylum Chordata; class Aves; order Caprimulgiformes; family Caprimulgidae; genus Antrostomus; species Antrostomus carolinensis. Next base: position 57,022 of record NW_010317034.1, on the reverse strand, counting down.
GGAGAGAAATTGAAACAGAATTAATCAAACCAGAAGAACCTCCCTCGCACAAGAAAGCCAAGAGCAGGTTGGCTTTGTGACACAGGGAGGGTACTGCCACAAAAAGCGTTCTCTGCTCCTGTCAAGGCTCCTGATGCTGCCTCTCCTGGTGCCAAACCGGCTGCTGTCACCATGTCATCTGCTCTTGGTGCTGTTTCAAGGACCAAGGGAACACATTCTAGATTATCCTGTGCCAAGAGAAAGAATAAAGCAATTTGGGAAAGCAAACGATGTAACTACTGGTGCAGAAGACCAATAAACCCTGCCAATTACTCTTTGGCACCAAGGTCTGAGAAGAGGAAACAAAAAAAAAAGAAAAAAGCATAAGGGCATAAATTTGGAACAAGTTTGGAACTTGATGAGAGCCATGGGAAAATATCTAGTGTATCACACCAGAGACTTTGAGCAGGATCACAGACAGAACTTTGGTACAAAAAGAAAATAAGTATTTAGTTGCAATTGCCACTGTTAAAAAGACTAATAAAGGTAAAGGAAGAAAAAATTACCAAGTAGAAAACAGTCAGCAATATAATTTTTAAAATCCTTTAGACATTTAGAGTCAATGCAAGGTACGATGGTTTACTCAGACATTCAAGAGTTAATTCACTAACTCAACACATATTAAATGACAGCACTGCAGCCCCAAAAAAAACCATATGGAGTACTCCAAGTCCTCCTTGGATCTGGAGGAATCTACTACGGATACCAAGAAAATAGGTCAGCCATTTACAAGCAAAGCCAAGCTGCCAGCTGGGCCTGCCAAAAGTAGAACCCAGTTAGTGAAATCTGATGTTCTACCAGGGTGTAGGCACCAAACTAGAAAACATAAAACCCATTTCATTTGGGTCACAAAAAAACTGTATTAAGGTAGCTCTATATTTCAGTTAAACTCCTTATGAAGTGTAATTTATCCCATTGCTTAACCTCTAAAGTGTCTTATTCCTTAAGCTTTTTTCCATTGACACTTAGTTGTAAATATGAATGAATAAAAGTACCAGGCATTCTTAATATTTATTAATATAGATGAAATTGAATCATACCAGCTATGATATTTGCCCAAAGCATTTTATATATACATCTATGTTACAGATAACTTCAACCATTACTGTTAAGCAGCCACTTGAAGATGAAATGCAGCTTTTACATCAGAGAGTCAAGAATTAATCAAGTGTTCACAGCCACAAATGACATAGCATCTTTACCAGAGGTAATACCACTGACAATTCAGGTTCTAAAGGAAAAAAAAAGGAAAAATTAAAAAAATAACCAAGTTTGCATTTTGCCAGAACAGGTTACCCTAAAAAGGAGTATAGGATCTTTAAAAGAATTTCTTTATGTCTGATCCAAAAATTTGCACTTCTAGGTACAGATTGGCCTCTAGCACCATCCAGAAGCCATCATTCACTAAGAAACCAAAGAAAAGAATGTCATATTCCCAGTCAGCTATATAGAATCATAGAATCATAGAATCATAGAATCATAGAATGGTTTGGATTGTAAGGGACCTTAAAGATCATCCAGTTCCAATCCCCCTGCCATCAGCAGGGACACCCAGATGTTATAACAGGAAGGTGGCAGCTGGAGTTCTCCCATCCGGGTATGGACATGGCTCCATTTCTTCCAGGTTATTAGATGTGCTGGGATTTCAGCTGACAGTGATAGCATTGTTAAAAATTCCAGCTTTTATAGAAAATTCTGGTCAAACCATGGTTACAGAAATGTGAGAGAGGAAATAAAGACATCACTTCTGCATGTTCCATTAAGACAATAAGCTGATTAGTTCATCAGTTTGCCTCACACCAGCCAATAGCTCCTCTATAGGAAATGGATGTTTCCAGTGACACAGACACCAGACTTTCCTAGGGACTGAAATGACTTTGAGACTCCGATTTCGAGAGGATTTCCTAAGTGTGCTGTAGGAAACTGGTCTTGGCATCTCACGTTTCCTTTTGTTTACCATCTGCTTTAGATTTGTGATTCCTTCAGGCTACATGCCAGATGTATATCCTATCATGGTAACACTTTATGATGAAGAAAACTGCTGACATGTCTTGGTTCAGACAACTCAGAATGTCTCTGACAGCACTGGGACAACTTAGCAGTTGGGTTGGCAAGGCAGAGGCAGAGAAGGTAATATTTTAACAGTTGCAAATTTTTATGAAGTAAACTTATCCCCCATAATTCATGCTTATGGGAACCCTAGTTATCAAATTTTTCTCAATAAAATTAATTAATAAATAGTATTCCTAGCAAATTCATAATCTTCAAAGTGAAGGACAACTCTGATCTACATCAGTTTTACCATAAATAGTTAGACTCAAATCTATCAAGTTCTTCTCTTCACAGTCACTGGGTTAATTAAAATTAAAGATTAGCCAATTTAACTAATATGATGATGAAAAATTGTAGAAGTTAATTATTCTATGCTAAATTTTTGAAAAAAATGCTGCCAGTGGTGAGGCAGTGTAAATAGGGATTTCCTTCTTAAATTATGCCTGCACAAGGCAATCTGCTTATGGGTTGTTCTTCATCAGAAAATAGAGAATAAAGTAAGGGAGGTTTACTGTGCTGCTTGCAATGGCCACTTGTTTTTTCGAAGCTCAATATTATTGTATAAAATATCAATATTTTATTGCAATATGTGATATTGTAAAGTCTGGTTTTACAATAGCATTATGTTATGTTTTATGAATTGAGAAGAAATAATTTTTATAGAGAGCAGCAAAACTGCTTGTGCCAGTAATGTCCAAAGAGTAGAGGCAAAAATAATTGAAAAAATAACATTTCCCCAATTGTTTGTTTTTTTGTTTTTTTTCAAAGAATCACAGGTTGACCATCAACCAAAAATGAAAAAGGAGTGAGTAAAGATCAGTAGATTTAGTAAAGGTCTGTAATCAGGAGCTGTGAGATACAAAACTTTTGTAAGAACATTCTCTACTCATTTTCCTCAACTCCATCATAGGTGATAATACTCGAGCAGAGTAATATTGTTTCACTAATCATCTAGCCAATGACTGTCTTCTTGTTGTGCTTGCTCTAAGATCATTACTGACTGCCTTGATGGCTATTGGCTTTGATTTAAAGATGTTCATTTTGACCTTGGCATGAGAACCTACCTAAAATGAGCACAATAGCACATGACCATCCTCACATTAACAAGACCATATGCTCCCTAATGAAAAGCACTCTTGTTTAAATGAGAAAGCTATAGGGAAGCTGTTTTTCATGAAGACCAGATGTTAAACTTTGTTTCCCTTTACCTACAGCTGACAGTCTCAACCTCTAGATCTTTCCAGGCTAAAGAACAGAGTGGATAGAGGCCCAAAAAGTACAACTCCAAGGATAGCTCCCGGCTGTAGTAATGTAAGATTTTATTTCCCTATTTTCTAGAGGTAGCTGGTTTTGTTTCTGTAATAAATTCTACATTTAAAATATATATTTTAGCCCTGGTTGTTCTATTCTAACCTTGCATGTGTAGTTTAAAAACATTATTTACTCCAGACAACAAGCTTGTTAGTGTCAAAATATAAGCTGAATCCATTGAACCTGGTTGCTGTCTAAGGAAGACAGTCCTTCCTAAGGATTTAATATGGGCTGAAAAATATTTCTCCAATCACCCTTGATTTTTTTTCCAGTTTCAACACAAGCTTTCCCTGAGAGAGAAAAAATCATGTCATTATAATCCCTAATAAACACACACATATGCATGCTCACATAAAAATAAAAAGCAATCTCTGTTTTCACCTTCTAATACTTCCTGAAATCCAATAGCTATTTGTTGAGGGCAGGTACTTCAAATTCTAATTGTCAGCTACTCACCGAAGAGATGCCACGAAGGGTTGGCAATCGTTTGCAAGCTGTAAGAAAGAAAGAAGGCACAAAGAGTGCAATCTGAACACCCGACAATGTGGTTCATACTGTTTCACAGTGGCTATTTAAAACTATTTTCTTTCAAAAGCAAAATATTTTTTGTCCCATTTTCCAGGCTTTTATCAGTTCTCGACCACTGTGGTGGTGTCATTGCGCAGCGGAGGGAAGGAGAACATCTTTAATGAATAGCAACATAATTATGCCTGAAGAACACAAAATAGTTTCCATTTAAAAAATCAGCTTTTGACAGGTAATTTTGATATGTACTGCTAATAATTAGAGAGCTAAGGTTCCTGTACACAGAGGAGTATCTCATCTGCATCATTTGCAGAATGGAAGATAAAATCCACTGACATTAATGTCTTCTTCTCTACAACACCCCTCCTCTTTTGGTTTCAAGAAGGTAAACATCTACAGCTGTTTTTTTTTTCTGAAGAACTGCTTCTTTCAATGTAAAGTCCACTTTAAACACCTGATATTCCCATTCCAACACTGCACAGGAAATTCAGGAGTTTATTTGGCTGTAACCTGGAACCTTAAGACTAACCTATGCTAGTCATGCACAAGAGCAGAGGCGTGGCTGCATAGGGATCTTTCAGCCTTGAAATGAGAAACTGAGCTGGCTCAAGCACTTTTACATCTGACTAACTAATCTTTTCCTAAAGATAATGTAACACCTAATTTAATGTCTTTTTTGTTCCAAGGACCCAGTGCATCTAATTTCTTGCTTAAAGCTAACTACAAAGTTAGATAACAATCACAATTTACACACGATTAGTTAGTGGAGAGGACAGTAAAATCCAGTAGCTCTTTTTAATGTAAAATAATATCCATTATGTTTTAATTACCACTGGATCACTGCGGTGTTTTGGACCTGAAGATGCAAATATTACTCACAATGACAAGAAGTTACTCTTACTTATGTCTCAAAGTATTTTAATTTACTTCATTTGAGCTTCAGACCTTATTCTAAGTCGTATTTGGACATCATGTATGAATAAAGGCTTACTGAAACGAGTAAAGGCTGCAAGTCCAAATCCAAATGCCTAAGAAAGATAAAGGAAAAGCAGCCAAAGGAGAAGTTTGTTTATTTAAACTAATATTATGTTACATGCAATATAATTAAAACACACCAAAATGAAAAGGGCAACCAATGAACCTTGAACTAATAGTTGTATCAACTAAGATATTACTGAGAGAATAATTGCTGTGAAAATGGAAACTTATGCTGTATTCTGGAAGATTTGACTCATAAATAAACCTTTCCGTAAGGGTCCTACTCCTAAATTATAAATGTCTTTCTTCCCAGGGTGGGAAATACCACCTTTCTGTGAAGCAAGAAGCATTTTGAGATGCATTCTGAGAAAAATATATATGTTCTCAAACAAAGTATGCAGGCTCTAATCACTATCTGCAAATAACACACATTCTACAACAAGCAGGAGATAGAACTGAAGTGGGGGAAAAAAAAAAGTCCATACTGAGGTGTGTGACAGCCAAGAGATAATGGGAATTCAGTGCACGTATTGTCCTGGTCTTGAGTCCTTGCTGCACACACCAGGGTAAGAGGAGCAGGGATGCAGCCTGAAGGGTCCAGCAGTGCCACCCTTGCCCTGCATTGCTAAATCATCCCCCGCTGCAAACCAAGTCAGATTCTCCTGACACCATTTCTTCTTTGTCTTGTGTTCATACTAGCACAGAGATGAATCTGCCACTCAAATTCACTCTGTTCATTGAAGGAGCCCAGATTTCATTGCAATCTGAACCTTTCCACTTTAGCTGACTTTTCTTTTTCAATGAGGAAAATTTACTTAGCCATAACTATGCAACCAGCATTACCCTTTTTTGGCATGTTAATTTTCACACAGACTAAAGTATGTTGATAATATTTTGATCTGAAACATGTGTGTGCACTCTACAGTCTTTACTGTAAATCACTAACTGTGATTTACCAAATGTTTTGAAGATTTTATGGTCCACAAAATAAATCCTGCAGCTTGAAAAGGAAAGTGAAGCCACGAAGAGAAAAAAAGAGAATTGCATTTTTGCCTACTCACAGTAACAGGATCATCTGTCATTTGAGAGTTTCAAAGTGCTTTACATGCAGTTATTAGATAACTAATTACACACCTGCTTTCTGAGGAGAACGTAAGTGTTATTATTCATGTGACAACTGTGCAAACTGCTGAGATTCAGCAGTTTGGGGCATGATCCTCAAATCCTGAATCACCTCGCCCTCTGAATTACCTAGGAGCTCTCTTCCTCTGGAACTGCCCGGCCACACACAGAACAAGTAACAATAATGTTCAAAACACAACTTATTCCAGTGTTTTGGCCATTAAAAGTGACACATCCATCTCTCCTCATCCTTCTCTACATATTTAATCCCTGAGGAGCAACGGAGATGCAAAAGCCATACAGTCTTTTCAGTGTCAAAAGTAGCCAAATAATTTAGCTCACACGAAGGACCCCGTTTCCCAACTGTACTCATGCCAGTTGCAATCCAGTTTGCAAAAGGTGCCCTTCTAATTCAACAAGTTTTCTGTCTTGAGTAAAAAGAAAATAGTCATGTGGTGAAAGGTTTCCAGGCACACATTCTAAATGCCACTCAAGATCAGTCAGCGAGCTGATAATATCAAATCTAACAAACCTGCGCACCATTTCCTCTCCCTCAGTTATTAATTAAGAAATTAATTCAGGTTTACGCTTCTCAAAATGTTATCGAAAGAAAAAAATTATCATCCTAATTGTATTCAAATAAATTAATGGCCATGTCTGAATTTGTTTTAATTATCGGGAAACGCTCTTTGAATATTATTTGCTGATAATTCACTATATAAGTAAACAGAAAAGTAACACATAGCGACATAAAGGAATAATTAAAGTCTTCGGAAGAGTTGTAAGTCTTGTAAGAATTCATTAACTTAAGAAAATCACAGTGATTCAGTAATAAAGACTGTCTGCACATTTATAGGTGGAAGGCTTTATAAAAATCAAATTTGATTAAACAAAATGAAAAGGTGCTTTGAAAACTGTGTCGGGAGGATTGACTTTTATGAGCTCGTAGGCTGGCTAGCGAAATTATTTGAGTGACATGAAGCTTTTATATCTCTTTTCATACAATTTCAATAGAAATGGTTGTCCCTAATAAAAAGACACAGCTGTGGTTTCCTTCC
>NW_010317034.1:6964-49910 GCF_000700745.2 Antrostomus carolinensis | reverse complement strand
GGGAAAGAATGCAGAAGAGGAAATCCACTTTAAAGTTAAAATATACTATTCTGCTATCAGTCTATAACTCTCATTAGTGGCTTTGCAATCTCTGTTTCTGAGAAGTGACAGATGTAGTTTTTATTTGGTTGATTTTTATTCTTTTCACTTAAGAGGGAGAAAGTGGGACAAAATCCAAATTGAAATGGAAAATATCAAATTTGCATGTGTGTCCCCAAATATTATGCTTAGCAACTTAAATAATTTAAAAACACTGTCTGAACGATTTATGTTCTTACATTGTTTTTGAGCAGGGAATTCTGCTCTGTTATTTTCTATACGATACACTGCAAACCCCTTCTAAACATCTTGCATCTTGGTTGGCTCAGAAATAACTCCATGGTCACTGACCTAGATGGAAAAGTGCTACTACAATAACTTTTAGAAAGCTATAATGAAACAGAAAAAAACAAGAAAGGAAATTTCCCACCCATCTAAATTTAGGGATGATTTGTAACAGAACTTGCAAAACTGTTTGTCTGGTTTCAGATTAATCTTCACTTTGCCCAGTAAGGAAGAGGTAGGAGGGCAGTGTCGTGGCTTTTCTTCACGATGCTCCCACTAAGAGAAAATCCCTTCGGCTGCCCATGGCTTAGTTTGTCCTTCTGTGTGATCTAAAGGAGCTAGATTTGGGGGAAGGAGGAAAGATTCTAGAAAAGCCTTGCAACATCGGTTTTACAGCTCATTGTCAAGGAAAAGGGGACTAATTATGCATTGATGAGGGGGTTTTTTTAATGCCAAGATGGTAAAGAAGTACAGGGAAGCAATGGAAGAGGGGATTTTGTTTCTCCTTGAAAATGAGAGAGCAGAATGAAAAAAGATATTTTAAGCATTTTTTATATGTGATTAAAAAAATAATGTCAATCTATTCAAAAGCAGCATGGGATGGAAATAATACTAAAACTGAAAGACAGCACTGGAAAAAGCACTAATGTATGTAAACAGTTTTAGGGTGGAATTGGAAGAAAGTTTCATTTCAGTGAGGTATTGAGACAACTTGCAGTTGTACGGCAAGTTCTACAAACTGCTTCCCAGAATTAATAATGATTACTGTGCTGCATAAAGTTTCTGTGCAGGGCATGGATTTTATTTTCTTTTTAATGAAAACTGAAAATAGAGCTATATTTAAATAATTTGATGTATACTTTGGTAAATCTTTAGTAATGATGTACTACTGATTTAGTTTAGCCTCACCAAAAGTATGGCCGTATCAATTTATTTTGTTGACATCTGAAGTGTTAGAAGGATATTTCAGAAATGTTTTACTTAGTTGAAATTTATTATTTCTTCCAAGAAAGTTTAAATTTGATTTGAGAGAACCATTTGAGAGAAATACAGAAATGCTTGTAGTCTATAAAACAGTAGCAGAGATGTTGTCACCTGAATAAACTATTTTGCATAGCTTTCCAGGGGAAATCAATAAGATCTTTAAAGTTCTACAACACCAGAAGTTTGTCTGTTGTCCTTGAAACCTTTTGCTGTAATGTAACTGGAGAAAACTTTTACACAATATGTGTGAGAACATAAAAATGGCACACATCTATTTCTGTGACATATTCATATCTAAGTTTCATTTAGTCTTTAGCCAATGCAATGAGAATCATGCTGGTATTTAGTCTTTGGTCCATATCCCAGCTCCTTAGCACTGTCAGGCAGAAAACAGACAAAAGCTGCCCTGAGAGGAGATTTGAAAATTTGCACTTCAGAAAAAGAATCTTGGGGTGAGAAAAAGCTTATGTGATTAGCTGCAATGTGTGTTATTTGGTGTTTATCAATGGAAAATCTGAGTGAGAGCTGTGGGGAGTCTTAAACAGTAAAACAATCGGTTAGCAAACACTAGAGGAAATAAATTTTAACAGCAGAAATTTTTCTCTCTGTACCAAAATGTTCCAGGAAGGGGAACATTAGCTCTTAAAGATGCTACTTAAAGGACTCTACTTCCTATTTTTTCCAATATGAAGCTTGTCAAGTATGTGAAGGGAACAAGATGTCACAAAAAGGTCACAGTCTCCACCAGCGAGAAGGATGGAGGGTAGTGGTTCAGTAGCAGCCAACAGCTGCTATAGTTCACCAGAACCCCAGTCCTACAGAAAACAATCTCAGTTTCGGTATTAACTCAATCCAAGAGGTATCTCCTCAGTGGATGGTACAGTACCAGGGAGACTTCTTTGTATTCTCCTTACTTTGAAATAAGCTACTTACCAGGATGACTTTTCCTGTGCCAAGTACTGGGCTCCTGTGACTACACACCGCTTTTGATGTCATACCTGGTTTCTTTGAAGCTAAATTGGCACTCTGTGTAGAGCCTTGCAATTTGTAGTATTGGGGAAGCAATAATGTGGTTTCAAAGTAAGCCACTGCTCCTCTTCAGGTCTTCCAAGTGTAAACTTGTCTTAGCTGATGACCAAGTCTGCTGTTGTCAAAGTAAACTGAGCAGATGTTGAATTTTTGGGGGGTTATCAAGGTTTAATCTTCCAAAATCTGGCTTGTTTTCTCCAGACTGAGAAACTGTCGATTTGTTTGCTCCCTTTCTTTATTTTTTTCTGTTGTTATGAACTAGAACTATGAACATGAACTATGAACATGAACTATGTTCTGCTAGAACACTTCCACAAAAGATAATACTCCTCTCAGTATATCTGGCAGATGGACAGTATTATATTTCCTTCAGTTTGGTAAGCTGTGACACAAGAAAAAGATTGTTAGTCTGTGGTGATAAGAAACCTCTCCTGATTGTCTTAAAATCATTGAGATAATATCTCCAGCTAGTGTAAGTCAGGGTATTCTCTTTACAGTCAATATAATTGACATATACCAACTAAGGATTTGGCTCAAGACTTGGAAATGTTTCTAGATTTTGGTAAAAGTGAGATACTTCTCACAGTAAATAGGTCATTTTTCTATTCTATCAGTGTTCAAATCCTGTAAAGAGAGCACACTGACATGTCATTTTTGCCAGGTGTCTCTAAAACAGGATTTTTTTCCCTTTGTTTATGAGGGAATTATTCCACCACTGCTGTGTTTCCAAGGCAAAAGTTTGCAGCTTTAGGGTAGCAAAGGTGTTGTTTGCAATAAGGGGGACAGGATGATTAAACACAAACAGAGACGGTATAATTACTGAAATGCAGCTTTGAAGACCGGTTGATGTCTAACTCTTGCAAGCAGCAACCTGATAAATTGGCTGTGATTCTCTTTAAAGCACAGCAGAGGGAAACAGAGACTAGATCCATCTCAGCTGTTGTGCACCACTGCACTAGGCATGTCTTCTGTCTGGGGAGAATGTGCTGCACTCCCTCTTATTAAAAGCCACAGAGAGTCAAAGGGTGGAAAAAGATCACAAAAGGTAGAAAGTGTGAGAATAATTTTTGTGGTTTGGAATTTTTTTTAATACTTTGCTCCATCTTATTGTCTTAGCTGGTTTGGCAACTGGGAATGAGCTAGCTTAAGGGAAAAACAAAGACATAATACTTCTATTTTGCAATATAGAAAGAACTGTGATTTGGAGTTGTGTCTTGTCTATTGTGGCAGATCGTATTCATGATATTCCTGAAGATTCAGTCTAGGCTAAAAGGTGGTAGAACTTCCATGTTTTACCTAAAAAATTGATTATCTTCTGAAAAATGCAAGTTTCCTAAGGAAAAGTGTTGACATACTCAATAGTGTTCCCAGCAGGAAGAAGGAACAAGCATTGTTTGCTTCCAGTATTTGAAATTATTAATCAGTTACATAAAAATTGAGAAAAGTGCATCAAATCTTTCCAATTCTTTATTCTTCTGCATGTTCAGAGAATCAATAAATAGGATGCAGAGTTGATAAATTATTTAAACTACAATAAAGGGAGCAATAAGCACTGCTTTTATCCATGTGTGCTTTGAATATGATGCTTTTAATTTATGACTAAGCTGGACTTTTACCTGTATAAAATGACTCTTCTTTCTCTTTTATTGCTGTCATTTTTTAATATAATTACATGTGTTAAAGCTGAAAATAATGGGAAAATCTGTTCTATTAATGGAATTACTTCTATATAATATTGCTCCCAGATGTACAAAGGGCATGTGGTCATGTCTTTTGTAGCCTTCATCGGGCTGAAATGGTAATAACTTGACAGTGCACAGACAGGAGAGATGGGGTGCCATGGTGGGGAACATGTGCTGCAAGAAGAGGCGCCCAGTCACGGATAACCCCTGGTCATCATTTCCCTGTGCAATGACAGCAGTGTCACCACTGCACACAACTGAGTTATTAATGCACCAGCAACTTCCCAATTGCAAAACTAGACAGGGATTAGGATCTTCCAATATTTATGACACCGTAGAAGAAAAATTCTGCAAGAAAGAGTGATGTAAACAGATTTATAAGGGTGTGGCTACACAGAGGTCTGTAGTAGAACTCCAGAGCTAATCATAAAGACCACCTTCAGGCTGTTTACGGCAGAGCCGAGCTCAGTGAAAGCATATGTCCTGGTTTTCAGCTGAAATAGAGCTGGTTTTTCTCTTTAGTAATTAGAAGAGTGATATTTTGGTTTGCAGCCTGTGAGAGACATTGATAACTTACCAATGTTTGCATTTTTGTCATTGGAAGTGAAGGACTTTGTGTTGTTAGTCTACAAGCACAAGATTTAAGGGGGGGAGAAGAACATTTAAATTAATAAATTTAATTGACAGTTAGATATGCCAATGGGGTATTCCATATCATATCACATCATGTCCACTATATTAGTGAGGGTCTCTTCCTCTCTTGCTCTCTCTGGCATTCACTCGGGCTCTGGCTCTCCCAGGATTGCGGTTTCGGGTCGGGATTGTCGCTCCTCCGGGATCGTGATCTGGGAACGGGCCGGACTCGGTCAGGAGGGGGGTGAGCTATAACACTGGGTGTCATTCACTTGCATATTTTGTTGCTGTTATTATTATCTTTACTATTTTAATATTATTAATAGTATTATTTTAAGTTTTCTCTCTATTATTAAACTGTTCTTATCTCCCCATACAAGCCTCCTTACCCTTGCCCCCCAATCCTCTCCCCTATCCCCTGGGGGTGGGGGGCAGTGGGTGAACGGCTGTATTGACTGCTAGCCAAGGGCTGGCCCAGTGAAGCCATCACAGCATATTTGCCCCAGGTGTTTATGCTGCTACAGGTTGCACTATTGCCTTGCTGCCAGCTGCATCTTTCCTGAAATTTTGCAAAATTAGAGCATCTGCAGCAGAAGTGAAGCTTTTAAGTCTTGTTCTCATTAAGGCAGAATATTTCAGTGCATTCTTCAGTATAAAAGTAGTGAGACTTTGGCCCACTTCGTGTAAAAATGCCATGTTCTGTGTACATTTGTGTCCCCTTTGAGAAATTCTATTTCCTCATGAGGCAAGAATTCCATTAAGCATACATTTTCTAGCTGTACTATACGCAAAACCGTCTGGGAGGTTCTCAAGTTTTTTGTGACAGTTCTGTCATGACAATGAAGAAATATTTTTTTTCCATAAAAGTTTAATAAAACCTAATTATGCTTTATAAAGTTTTTATTTTAAAGTTTTTAAAACTCTACTTAAGAATAACACTAAACTATTTCTGGGAAAGAATGCTCTATGAGAACAGTATGGTTTGTCTCTCCAAATAAATTCTCTCAATTTTTCATTTCAAAACAATTTCTGTTTCTACATTAAATTCTATCATATTATAACTTTAAAGGTCAAGTCTAGACACATGAAACCAATGTACATGAGAAATAATTAAATATGGAATGCATTTTTAAATGCCTTTAACAGATAATACTGATATTATGTATCTAGGTTTTTTTCCTGTTCAAATCTAGAGAAATTTTGAATTAGAGTCCTACATTTCCTTCAGCTTTGTCTTTAATGATGCCCTAACACATGAAAATATTCCCACAAAGGATATTTTATTCTTTTGTTCATGTATTTGCTCTTATGTAAGATATTTTGATTTTTTTTTTTTTACCTTCTTCCTTCTACAAGGCTACTGGCAAACTGTGTATTAAAATGTAAGGAAAGACATTTCTAAAGACATCTCTTATTAAATATTTGCAGCATAATAGTGATTTTGAGATGTCAGAGAACAAGCTGTTTACTACCAAGGCAAGGTGTCTAAGGTAACTCTTACCTGCAGTATTCATTTTTCTTCTTAATTGCACCCCTAAAAATATTCAAAAAGCCATACAGGTGCTAAACATGTCAACTTAAACTTCAGTTCCTAAACTTTTCAGAGGCTTGCTAATAAATACTTCATTACAGAATTAAAAATCTCTCTTTGTTACGTTCGCTTCCGATCAGAAATATACAATTGGACTGTTCGCATTGAAGATTGCTGTTCACTAATTACCCAGATATCACTAATTACCCAGATATCACTAGCACGACAGTCTCTCTGCTCAACCTGCAATATGCATTAATTTCTAAAGCCCTCAGAACGCTTTCCTACTGTTCCGACACAAAGAACAATACTAACAATGCCGACACAGGCAAGTGGTTTTAAAAAATAGAACTCAGGAAAGATGAAGAAATTTATTTCGACTGTTATCATGACATTTTTATCACTGAGAATTCTGCCTCCTGGAGCCGTAAGTGAACAGCATCTGAATTTCTCTGTTGAAATTCTCTTGCACATTTACCTTGAATCTTCTGCATACCTTTGCATGGCATACCCACGTGATGACGTTCACATCTCTGTCTGAGGACCAACAGAATCAGCCCAGGATGGAAGAGAAAAGCTAACTTCTGCTTGCTTGTGGTGGAATTGTCTGTACAAACTCTCAACTTAATCTTTTCTCACCTTTTCCTTACATTCACTCTCTGACTGACCTCAACTGCTTTCATTCTGCCACTTTTTCTCCACTGGGTATTTTTCATTGTGTATGGGAAGGACACACTAGCTCTTGTGGATCTTAGGACGTCTAGCTACTAATATGTGCACAGGGGGTGGCAGTGTTCCTTTTCAAATCACACAATTATTATTTAGATTTTAAATACCAATTCCATAATTGTTGCTTTATTCTAGTGGTGTCCTATTACCCTGGCTGCTCTTACTGATAGAAATCGTTTGCAATACTGCCGTATTGAGTTTAAGAAAAGGGTTTATTTCATAGCATAAACAAATGTTCTGCTTTCAAATAATTTTACTTAAAAAAACCCCCACCTGCTTCAGGTATCCTGATAATTTCTTGTCTCAATTTTTAGCTCTGTTTCTTGCCTAATTCAATGGAAAAAACTGAAAATGAACAGGAAATCTAGAAGTCAATATCCTATAAAATATATTTTATCAGAAAAAAGAGACTGGCCAATCACGAAAGTTAAAAGCACATTTTACCTTTGTTAATAAATCTGAGTGTCCTGTGATATCCTGGAAAAATACAGGGGGGAAAAAGAAAAAAAGAATGAATTCCTGTTCTCCCTTTTCAAGTGTTGACACTTGAATATTTTCTAGAGTAGAAATGATTGAATAGAGATGATTAGAGCTTCTAAGTCTTTTAGGAAATTCTAGAGGGAGTTGCTTACCCTTGGATTTAGGAATTTAGCTTGAAGTTTCTAAATATTTTGTTCAAAAGAATGAGGGCGGGCCAGGAAATGAGACTGTAGGAAAACAAGAATAGGCACAAGATACCAAACTCCCAGGGCTTTGACTTCATAATCACAATAGTGTTTCATTGGAATTAATGTTGAGTTTTAGATAAAAGCAGTTATAAATATGCTGGTAGAAGTGTATTGAGCCTGCACAGATCAGCATTCTGTAATGTTCCTCCATAATAAAAATGATGAACAGAGCTAAGTAAGGTCGAACGTTCCTTTCTTTTTGAACACTTTCATGTATAACAACTTCTGGAGAAGCAGAGAGAAAATCCCTCCAATATTACAGCTGTTCCAATCATTATTACTTGATTAATATACATGCAATGAGTTGAAATGTAGCCTTCCACAGATGGTGGTTCAGCCCACAATACACAAATGCTGAAGGGCAAGCTCTGTCTTTAATTAAAGTTGCCCAACACTAGCTGTTTGGTTTTCAGTTCCCAAACAATAATTTCTCAGTCTGAAATTTTCAACTGACACTTTCCATTTGGGAAATTCTGTTTCATAGAATCATAGAATCGTTTGGTTGGAAAAGATCATTGAGTCCAACTGTACCTGTCCATGACTAAACCAGATCTCTGAGCACCTCATCTACCCGGCTTTTAAATCCCTCCAGGATTCAGGCTAGTAGGATTTTGGTTGGGCAGAAAGAGTTTGCTCACGTCTGAAAGTGTTTTAAAAACAGGGAGAAGGAAGAAGAGGATGTCATTTCCATATTAAGACATGTCCTCTAGCTTCCATGAATCATATGAAACAGACGTGATGAAATATTAGTTTGATGCAGATGTAGAGCAGGTTGTGGGTATAAAAGATACAATAACAGTAGACTATTATTAATACAAACACCTTCTGCTAATAAAATTACATGCAGAACCAGAAATCTCTTTAATCAGTATTTAATTCAAGGTCTTTTATTATTGATAGATCTTCATCTTGGGAAGGGCATTAGTGCGAGACTTAACATAGAAATAATACAGATCAATGGATTAGCTCTTCAGGAGAGGCACTAATTATTTTAATGAGAACATTCTAATTAGGCAGATTTGAACTGATGATTAAAGAATCTTGCGTGCTTGGAATTTTAATGGGGTTTGCGTTAAGTAAACGCGATAACGCATGAAGAATGTGTGGTATCTCTGGTAAAGAGCCAAGATGCTCTTTTTTGGAATGATTGAAAAAATCATGGAAGAGACTTTGGTGACAGCTTGAATTCTGCCTGCCAGGTGTTGAGATTATAAATTTTCAGATAGAAGACCCAGGAATTGCATCCACTACTCTGTTTGTTTGCTATAATTTATTCATAATACAATTGTAATAGAAAATAAGGATTTCTATATTAAAAGGAACTATCTAAAACCAAATTATCTCTTATTCAGTGAAGCCTTTGGGCGATCTAATTTCACTCTATTTAGAGAGAAATTATACTTGCAGAGTACTTTCAGAAGCCAACAAGTTTTATTTTATTTACTCTTAGAGATAAGATTACATGAGAAGGGGGGAGAAGTGAAAATATAATATAATTGAATATCTTTTCATTAAACATCTCAACTAATCTGATAACGACATAGTAATTATCCATATTTTGTTCATTGACACCAGAGATCTAAGTAAATAATCGAAACGGGTTTTTGTGAATATTTAAATAATTAAAAAAACTCTTCTTGATGCCATCACAGAATCACAGAATGTTGGGGATTAGAAGGGACCTCAAAAGATCATCCAGTCCAACCCCCCTGCCAGAGCAGGAAACTAAATGAGATCACACAGGAAGGCGTCCAGGCGGGTCTTCAATGTCTCCAGAGAAGGAGACTCCACACCCTCCCTGGGCAGCCTGTCTGTCACCCTCACTGTAAAGAAGTTTCTTCTCAAGTTTAAGCAGAACCTCCTGTGTTCCAGCTCACACCCACTGCCCCTTGTCCTACCATTGGGCATCACTGAGAAGAGCCTGGCTCCATCCTCCTGACATTCACCCTTAACATATTTATAAACATTAATGAGGTGACCCCTCAGTCTCCTCTTCTCCAAGCTGAAGAGCCCCAGCTCCCTCAGCCTTTCCTCAGCAGGGAGATGCTCCACTCCCTTCATCATCTTGGCCATGATAAAGGTCAATAAATTCACTTGCATTCTTTTCCCTCCAGGTGCGATGTATTTTATGGTTAGAGACACTACAAAGAGGGTGTCAATCCAGTAAATACACTGAGCTTTATGTCTGAATGTTAGGCCTCTTTTTTTTATTTTTTTAATTTATTTTTATTTCCCCTAATACTTCCCCCACCCCACACTGTAACCTGGCATTCTGCCCGTCTGTTAAAGTATGCACGCCATCACAAACACATGCCAAGTAACATTCTTCTAAGACAACTGTTAAAATAATAAGCAGCATCATGACAAGAAAATGTGTGGGGAAAAATTTTCTGATCATAAAATATTTTAAAATTAGGATATTAAGGTTTACTTACATTCTTTTTCCTGGGCTACTTCAATATATTTTACACGCTGAACACATTTTTCACTGAAAAATGTGTGACAGGGTGTACTTAAACCCAAATAGCCAGTGGTGTTTAGACCACTCAGCTAAAATATAAGAAATCAGGGTTCGAATCTATGTAATTTCCAGATCTCATTATTCTAATAGATATTTTAAATGCTAAAGGTCTCATCACTTCCAGACATGTTTTGAAATTAAGCATGCAAATTTCTTTACATATAACATCTGAAGATATACATGGCATACGCTTTTTTTTGCAGTATTTCCATCACTGAGATTTTGAAGCCACAGAAATTGGATGTGTGAAAGCGCATTTAAAAATGGAGGAGAGTCAGTGAAACACAAAAGCAACCCAGCACCACAGTCATCCCTCGCTATTTATATAACAGCACAACGTTTAATAAGAAATAACTTGGAATGAAGCACTGCTTTTGCAAATAATTCCAGAATACAAATTGAATTATAAAGTCCAGTATACTCTCACCAACTGATGTCTGACCATGGGTTAAAAAAAGGGGGTAACTTCGTTGTAGTTTTCCAGTAATTAAAGGGCAGCTGCAAGGAGGAGAGAGGCTCTCGCTTTACAAGAAACCACATAGAGAGAACAAGGGGCAACGGGGACAGGTTGCATTAGGAGAGGTTTCATCCTTATATTAGAAGGAAATTTTTTACAATGAGAACAAGTAATCACTGGAACAACATCCCTGGGGATGTGGTGGAGTCCCCATCACTAGAGGTTTTCAAAACATAACAGGACAGAGTGCTAGATAATCTCACCCAGGCTCCCTTTTCCATGAAAGACTGGACCAGATCATCTTCTGAGGTCCCTTTCAACCTGGGCTGTTCTATGAATTTTTTCATTTTTATTTTTTTTACTTATTAGACTGATGTTTCCTTCTGTCACTAAAGTTGCATGTGAATTCAGAAGAGGAGATTCAAGGCAGTATGGAAGATATTGGAAATTTCATCCAACATTTTTATCCAGTTTCCTGATCTTGAGCTGAACATGTAGCCATGTGCTGGATTCATAGCATAGCAATGTCCAGGAGCCTGGAAAAGAAAGCTGTCAGAACATTTGCCTGCTTTGAGTGTCACCAGCAATTAACAGTAATATGCAGAACTTATTACCTATTTCACTTGCCCAGTTTTTGCCTGAAAAATTCACCTGGTTTTCATCCTAGCACAGTTCCTCACCATAACTTCTTTTTTCATTCTGAACATCCATGCTTGTCCCGCTCTGAGGTTTGTTTTTAGCTTTGTTAAGTGCTGTAAGAGTTAACTGAATTTAAGAAGCCTAAAGGAACCAAATTTTGGTCTAAAAGGACATGCTTCAGAGTGTTGAGTTTAATTTTGTTTCAAGAAACCAACTGTAGTGAGAATTTTCAGGAAAAAAAAAGAAATTCTTATGAATATAAGAAACCTGTTCAACATTGTCCAGGTTTTGGAAAGGAAAAAAAATGCTTGTTGTGTTATATAAAGCCACTGAATGAAGTAATTAAGAGAAAGGAGGTTGAGTTCATCCAGTAAAGATCTGGAGGAGTTTGGATTTACTTAATGATTGCCTTTAAGATTCTTTATTAATTTTAATTATTAATATTTCAAGTGGAAGCTTTGCATCCAGTACCCAATCACTATTTGCAGATTTGGACTCAGGCCAATTTCTTTGTTAGTCTCAGAGGTTGCGTTGAATAATGAAAGAGTTTAGCAATTCTTTAAATTAAACATGTTTCAAAGGTATTTTTAGTTAGGGGGCAATCTCTTTATTTTGTGTCACAGTTCCTTTTCCTCATTCTTTCCAACAATGAGTGAATGGAGGGAAAAAAGCTCCATATGTGTATGGCCAGCAATTAATGTACTCCCCTAGACTCAAAGTGATAGACACTGTTGGTACTGGAATTATTTTGAATTATCAGGGTCAGCAAAAATATTGTTAAACAGGTTTTGCTACTCCTGAATTTTTATACTGAGGCAGTAATATGGATATTATCTATCAGCTCTTCAGTAAAGAAGTGGTTATAGTGTTATACTAAATTTGTGGGATGGAGGAAGATTTGGATTGTAGATGAACTGAAAGGTAGGGGAACATTTTATCATCAGAGACAGAATATAATAAGAAGATGCATAATATCCTGCTAATCCTTGGAGGATTAGCCTGGAAACAGTATTTTAAACCATTGCACTTACAAATGACAACACTAAGAATAGCGTGGTGTTGATAAAAGGGATTGGTGGCATCACCCATGTGAGATGAACAGAAGTTCATAGAGGAAGCAACGAGTAAATTGAAGAGATTAAGTGGAATTCAGCTATACAGAAGCAAGGCAGCACCCCTGGTAAATAACATTCCTGGTGTTATTTAAGATCTCCTCAGGCAGAAGGAAAGGGCTACGTGGTACTTTTCACTGTATAAATGAAGTTGAGTTGCCAGTACAATACAGGGAAGAAGATTAAATAAAATTTGGGGTGTATTGGTGAAACCATTTAAATCAGAAGTTTTAATAGTATTGTAAAAATCACTGATAAGACTTCATTTTAGGCTCTGATCAGCTTTAGTAAAGAAAGGTGAATTAAAAATAAAACAGGTATGGGGCTTGACTATTAAAATGATCAGAAGAAAGTAGAAGTTGCTACAGAAGTGGTGACAGGAAGAATTTCGTGTGTTTAACCTGGCAAAATAAAGGTTGACAGAACGAGGGGGAAAAGATAACTGTCCATAAAGATGACACAGTAGGCAAACAGCATGAAGTAGTTACTGAGGTTGCAGAAGAGTGATAGTAAGAGAGCAAATGAATATGAAGTACCCATGAATAAATTTAGTTCATGTTACACAAAGCTGCTCAATCCTAAAAGCTGCGATTCTCTGGGATCATGGTCTTCTTTCATTATTATAAAGGCAAAATCCTAAATTACACTTTCTGAGATTAAATATAATAAAAAGTGATATAATTTATATACAGCAATACATACAATAGCAGGATGCCAGATTAAAGAACAGAAGAACCTGTCCTGACTTCCAGTAATCCCTGTCAAAATAAGTTTTCCTGAGATTCTAAGATAAAGCATATAATCAATATAGGGACTAATTTTAGCTTGCATTGGAATCACAGATTATTCCCAGAAACTGGTAGAATTTGTGCTAAAACATTCCTAGATTTTAAAATCAAATGGTAAAATTGTGAATTAATCTCATAAAAGAGAAACAGCATTCTTTTTTATTAGGGTGGAAAACTTGGAAAAAACAAACTTGCTGGCTCCATCCCTTCCAACAAACCCCTGGATGCTGGACTTCACCACCCCTTAGACTTCACCACTACAAGGGTGCACTCCTGCCTCACATTCAGCTGCTTGTCTGCCACCAGATCTGTTTCTCCAGACCCAGTATCTATCCAGTTTGTACTGGTGCATTGAATTATTCTGTCCTAAACACAGGATTTCACATTTTGCCTGAACATCCAGCTCTTTGAGGGTCTCCTGAATGGTAGCCTTGCTCTCCAGTTTACTGCTCTCAATTCAGTGCCATTGGTGGACTTGCTGACAGCGCATCCTACCCCACTGTTCAATCACTAATGAAGATGTTCAGTCCACCCCAGTATCATCCCTTGAGTAATGTCATGTCTCTGCTGCCAGTTAGATTTCCAATCAAATCCAACTTCCTTATGCCCTTCATGCTACTTCACAAGTTCATTTCCAGCTGAGCTTTGAACTTCTTAATTCTGTCATTGTGTATCTGGAGGAAATTTATAGTTTGCTCTTGGTAGTGTGTCTCCATTGTTGCAATGATAGATCAGGTCAGCTTAAAAAATTTTTTTACTAGATTCAAGGCAATCTAATGTTGAATATCTCCTGATTTATGTAATTATAATTTCTGGTTGTCTCAGGCTTCTGCTTTGCCTACATCCCTACCATAACAATTTCCTTTTGCACTGGAGCTCAGTGCCAACTTCACCAATCAACCAGACTGACTCTGATCACACCTCCATGTGTTCTTCTACAGTGGAGCAAACTGCTTCTGTGTTATAAGGAGCTGGTTTTTGAAAATCAGTCCTCTCTTCTTTGTCCTTCAAAGCAGACTCCCACAGATCCTGCCTGCTGCTTCCCTGAACAAGCTGAAGTCTGCTCTCCTGAAGATCTTTAATCTGCTACTCTCATTCCTTACTTTTCTTAGCTTCTTAAATTCTATCATTTCATGGTCTCTACAACCAACACTATAGGGCCACTGACTTAAATAGTAGATCCTTTCCTGACTTAGGAGTACCTGTCCAAAAGCTACGGACCCATGTTAGTGCAGCACCACATACAAACCTCTCAGAAGGGTTTACAAGCCAGGTATCACCATGACAAGTCAACGTGCTTCTGGACGAAACCTGGCTTGGAGCAACCTCTTCTGTTCCCTTAGTATAAGGAATGTTAAACAGACCCTAATCTTCAAGAAGTCAGTTTGATGACAAGTCATAGGAATATCATTCCATATTTGCTCATCCAAAGCAAGTTTGAGCCTGCTAGAACTACGATTACATTAAATACTTGAAGGAAATTCTAAAGATACTGGGCCAGTTGTTGGTCAGTTTTTGTCTCAGCAGGTTTATATGGATTTAGATAAAGCAATGTGCAAAACAGCCCCCAGAATCAGGGCCTTCACTTAGTAAATCTGTCAAAGAGGAGATGCACCTCAGAGACTGTTTTTATATACACAGACTTTTCTCAATATAGAGCAGAAGGTTTTAGCCAGCAGAAGCAACAGGTTATATTTTGACAATGTAATTTATGGTGAGATCAAGGACATTCTATTAGAAACAACTAAAGGAAAATAGGATATTCTTTACACAACAACAACAGCCAAAAAAAAAAACCCCACAAATGAGCAGAGGAAAAATAATCCACAGAAGTTCCCTAAACAGAATCTGAATTCTCATCGCAGGCATAAAATCCACTGCTAAATTGGTGCATGGCGGCACAAGGAGTGTTTATCTAGAGACAGAACAACTCTATAGGTATAAAAATACTGGAAAATAAAGCCCCGTAGGAGACATAGTATCTCATCAGAAAACACAAAGAATAAACACAAAATTTTGCATGTCATTATCCTGTACCACTGAGGACACCTACCAATTTAACACGATGATACCAACACAACTGCAGCACAAATGCATCTTCTGTTATGATTTTTCAGAGCTTAAAACTGACGAAAATTCTCTATCTACATCTTAAAATATATTCCCATAAGAAAAAGCCTTATCTCTGCGTAGAACTTAATAAAGAGCTGTGTACCTGTTAAGATCACTGAAGTCTCAAGTTTAATTTCATGTAAAACCTGCACCTGGATTCTCCTCTGCTTTAGGAAGAAAATCCCATTCACAAACTGAAATCCTGAAATATTTATTCCATTTATTTTCAGCTTTCACTCAGCCAGTCTCTCAGTTGGAGTAAAAAGATATGAAACCTTTCTGAATGTGCTCGTGTACTGGAGGAAAAATTACTGTAATTCTGCATAAAATACAAAATCAATGGGCCTTATATCTGAATGTGGGCTGACTGAAAACAAGGGGGGGAAAAAAAGGGAGGAGAGGAGGAGAAAGAATAAACTGAGATTTTGTGTTGGTTTTATTGTGATTAAAATAGTTGTAGCTTGAATTTCTTAGCCCAAATATTTTAACTACTCTGTTTCTAACTACCCTAGAATTTTATGGATTTTGATCTGCAATTTTTCTCCATACATTTAATAATTATCATGGAACGGTAAGTTTTTATTCAAGCAAGGCATCCATTGAGAATTGGCCTAATAAGTAGATATTTTGACCTCCATTTGTTTTATTTCTATCCAAATGAATGTGGCAAAGCAAATTCAAATTCAATGCAGGAAAAGGAAGTCATTTCATAGGATGTCAACAGTCATAAAGATAGAAAAAGAACTCCATCAAGTATCAATCTGTCAGCAAGTATCTTTTAGGTAGTTCTCAGGATTGTTTGTATTTTTAAAAATAATATAAAATTCCACTTTAAAAAAAATATATATTTATAGCAAGCAGGAGAGGAATGAGTCCAAGAGTAGAACAAATCAGTGCATTTTGTATTAATGGAGCCATTATTTATTACTCATTAAAAAGCTATTAGTAAAACATTGTTATTTATGATAAGTAACAAGCAGCGTGCTGCTAAACAGTTGGCAACAGGAATTAGAAAGTAATAATATTTATTAGTTGGTAAGTGAATTCATCTAAAAATAGGTGTCTTCAAATGTTTAGCATGTTTTTCGTTTGTTTTTAGAGTGATGACAGTTAAAAACATTTTTGCTTATCTGTTCTTTATGAAAAATAAAATATTTGCATGTACTCTGCTTGTGCTCATAACTCATGTCTCGGCTCTCCTCTATCTGTCACTTAGATATGCAAGTCGTCTGGAACTCCTAAACAAGTCAGCACTATCAATTACCGTCCCCCATCCTTCTATTCTCGGCTCTAGGCCTCCAGTTAGTAGAGTTTCTCCTATTAGCAAATAAATCTTAATAAGTGCATTGTGTTAATAAATCATTTATACTTATGGACCTTTTGGGAAGGGCAAAAGCTCCTAAATTCTGACCTATGTGTAAATATTCAACACTGAACTTTGCAGCATTTTCCTTTGGGACTGGGGAAATTTTCTTCTTTCTTTTTTCTTCTTTCTTTTTTCTTCTTTCTTTCTTCTTCTTTCTTTCTTCTTCTTTCTTTCTTCTTCTTTCTTTCTTCTTCTTTCTTTCTTCTTTCTTTTTTCTTCTTTCTTTTTTCTTCTTTCTTTTTTCTTCTTTCTTTTTTCTTCTTTCTTTTTTCTTCTTTCTTTTTTCTTCTTTCTTTTTTCTTCTTTCTTTTTTTTCCTTACAGTATAGAAACCTTACTGCCTAGTTTTGTTAGAACCTCCACATCCATACACGTTATAGTATACATGTAAAGGAACATTATCATGGAAATAGATATCTAAGCTTTCTGAAGATTACAGGGGGATAAAATGCATTGATTTAAAATCAGTGAGGTTGGTTAAATTATAATTTAATTTCATCATTTCCTTTCATTAACCATAGATTTAAAATACACTGATTAACCAAGAGTAGGGCCTGTATGGAATTTTTTTTATAAAATATAAATTCTGGGAAACTTTGTTAAACTAATTTATTATTAAGGTTTGCCAAGTGCCTAGAGTTACGCCTCTGCCTTGCTTGTAACCGCTGTAGCTGTGACCTGGTTAATTGTCTCAGTCCTACACTCCTGTGTAACCATGAGCAGGATCATGAAGCCAGATCATTCCCAGACAAGTTCTTTAAGAACGAAACAATTAGTGATGGTTTTGGCCTTTTTATAGCTGGTTGTTCAAGTGTGTGTAGGATGCAGCAGATTTTTAGGTTTAATTTTCTTTCCTGCCTAAGAGATTTGAACCTGCATCTCCTGCCTCCCGTGAGAGGACCATTACAAACAACCTCTATGCACCTCTCTTGTTGGAGCTGTTCACTTGCAAAAAAAAAAAAAAGAAGCTGAGATTAATTAGGCCCAAGGGAAGCACTAGACTGTAGCTTGGTTTATCATAAAGAGGTTTAAAATTTAACTGTAAAAATCTCAGTTGATTACCTTAAATGATAGGGTCTCAATTTTGTGTTTGCATTAAAAAGTTAATAGGTAAAATACAGAAAATTGGGACAGGACAAGAACTCTCAGAGTCTCAAACGCACTACAAAGATCTGCTTCCACCAGCGCAGTCTAAATCCCAGGAATCCTGTAGTCCTAACTGTCCAGTAGCACCGTTTAAACATGAGGGATGGGGAGCAGCCTCATCTCCCATCACTTAAATCACTGGGATCAAGACACTCTCATGGGAAGTACAAGCTTTGGTCTGAGCCATTTCAGATGAAAAAAGGAAAATGAAACCATATTTTATACTTTCTGGGTAATTTTCATGACAATTTGCTTCAAATGCAAAGTATTGTGCCAGTCATCTTCCATGAGTTTTTTTTTTTTCTTTTAATAGAATTGTTTTATTTTAATTTAATTTGTCTTAGAATATAATAGTTATGCTCTGAACAGTGATTTAAGGAGGTTTGAGCTAACTTGCTTGATGTTTTCGTGAAGGCAATTAGAAGCATTCATGTACGTAGCACATATCAGCTGGAAGGCAATAATTACAACCAACTAATAAAGAGCCCGCGATGCTTCTAGTCCATTTTGATCTAGCAGGTTAACCTTGAACCACAATTGTTCATCACTGCACAGCAAGAGAACCCAAGGAGAACACTTGGAGAGCAATCTTGGCTACTGGTCAGCCTTTCTCAGCCCACACAAATACTGCCCCACTCTGCTCCCATACAAGAAGGACATGGAGGTGCTGGAGTGTGTCCAGAGAAGGGCAACGGAGCTGGGGAAGGGTCTGGAGCACAAGTGTGCTGAGTTCCCGGCTGAGGCAACTGGGGGTGTTGAGCCTGGAGAAAAGGAGGCTGAGGGGAGACCTTCTGGCTCTGTCCAAGTCCCTGAAAGGAGGGTGGAGAGAGGTGGGGTTGGGTCTGTTCAACCAAGGAGCAAGGGTCAGGACAAGAGGAAATGGGCTCCAGTTGTGGCCAGGGCAGTTGAGATGGGATGTGAGGAAGAATTTCTTTGCTGAAAGGGTTCTGAGGCATTGGAAGGGGTTGCCCAGGGCAGTGGTGGAGTCCCCATGCCTGGAGGGATTGAAGAGTCGTGCAGACACAGTGCTGAGGGACATGGGTTAGTCAAGGACTTGTCAGTGTTGGGTTCATGATGGGACTCGATGATCTTAAAGGGCTTTTCCAATCTATAGTATAAAAATAAAATTGAGTTCCTTTGTGGGAGCCACCTAATCCCACCTCCTTGCCCTGAATATTTCCTCTCTGCATTACAAGTCTGAGGATTCAGTTCAAGTTGAGAATTCTCATATTCAGCCAGTATTTGCACTACCACAAAAATATTTATGTTCTTTTAGCATTTAATTCAGATAGAAAAAAAAGACGAGACTGGAAAAATGTTGATTTAGTTAAAAGATAATGAAGCATAATTATAACCAGAGAAAACAACTGTTCTGTGAACACGACTTGTCTTGTTAAATTCATTAATCCAAGGGCAGCAGTAGTTCCATGTCAGACCTACAACTGCAAAACAGATTTTCTAACACAGTAATTTTCAATTATGTCCAGAGACCTACTTCCTAAAATTAACTATTTTGTGACTTTTCTGGATAAAATAATTTTAATAACGAATTTTCTTTAAAATTTTAGAGATAGGAAAAAAAAAATCTATAGGAAGATGAGATATTCTAAGTCCACCCTCATAAAAAGATCAAAAGAAAGACTGGTACAAATGTAGATGTCCCCAAAAGCTATAAATTGCAAGTTTGGGTATCAGAACTAAATCCAGTGTGTCAGATATATACTTTTTTTCCTGTCAGTTTAAGTAACTTGGAAGTAACCTCTTCACTCTACCCGTTTTTGGAGGGTTGAGAAGAGGGCTAGTCTTAAATTTTGCTCAAAATGATCTCATATTGAGCTGTTTTGCAAATGAGTAAATGAGAATTTTAGAAGCAAATTCTACCAAAATAATTAAATGACAGGCATGTAAGTGCTTAATTATCAGCACCGAGCCAGGTATTTAAGCAATTTGGATTTGCAAATGATCACATAATGATTTCAGTAGTATTTATATGTATATTATAGCCAATTAATTGAACAAGAAAACAAAGATGAAGGCTTTAAAGTAAGAGCTTTGAAAATTAGAAAATACGTTTTGCATATAGCTTTTAAACACATCCCCATCCTTGTTGAATCTATTTTACTAGTCCCCAAAAATCCTTCTCTATTTCTCTTAATTTCTTTCAATAACTCTACCAAGTTCTCCAAAGATCCCTTCTTTTCCCAGCTGACAACTTTTGTTTTCCTTCAATCTCAACTCAGCTTTTCTTCATTGTTTATCTATATTTTTTTCAATCATTCAGTCCTGGTACCAAAGATATCTTTCAAGTGATACATGGCATGAAAACATTTAGACTGTTTATTTAATGCTTAAATAAAATATTATTCAGTCAGAAATAGGATTCCATAACAGAAAATGAAAGCTCATAATGTGTATTATCTTCTGGCGAATTGCCTAAGAAACCTACCTGAGTTGCATCAGAATTTTTTATGTACATCAGATTATTTTAGAAAAATAATAATCAAGACAGTTGAGGATATTAGTGTTCAAAATTAGGACTGTCTGATAGCCCATTAAACTCAATGTTTTTGGCTTACATAATGTTTAATGACATTTAAACAGAAAACCCAATTCCTACCCTTTTCAAAAATCCCATTGTACCCTACAATTAGTGAAGTTCATCTCAAAAATTCAAATAATCTAGTGATTATACTGCAAGGTCTTTGAAAACACTCCTAGCCCACAGTTATGAAATTTCCAGAAAATGTTAAATATCATTATATTATTGTATTGGAACTTGGTTTTTTGTATCTTCTCCCTCCCTGATTACAGTATTATGTATAATAATAATAATTCTTTTCATTACAAAGACTTTCTTTTCTCATTGTACAAAGAGTGGGTCAAACATGATGCTGTATCAGTTATTTCATTGTATAGTGGTATGTATCCACATGCATATGGCTCATAACTTTACAAATTGAGCTACATATTGAGGAAGAAAAAAAAACAACCCAAAAGCTGTGCTGTCACTAAGCAAGTATATTCCAGAGATGCTCGTCTTACTGCCAACACACAAAGCAAGTTCACTTGCATCTCAACCAGTGAAACCTGCCATAAAGCACAACACAGCTAAAAATACACCATGATCCAAATGCACAAGTATTTTAAGAAAATTATACAACATGGAGAAGTGAGAGATGAGTTCTGAACAATTATAGAGGCATTATTGTGTTGAGTGGATCTGGAACACGGAGGGTTTGTTGGGTTTTTTTCTGTGATTCTAACCTGTTTAGGTCAGAAGAAATATGTACA
Organism: Antrostomus carolinensis; assembly: GCF_000700745.2. NCBI lineage: Eukaryota > Metazoa > Chordata > Aves > Caprimulgiformes > Caprimulgidae > Antrostomus > Antrostomus carolinensis. Next base: position 28,839 of record NW_010317034.1, on the reverse strand, counting down.
AATCCATTTTAATTTTTAAGTTCTTTAAAAAATGGGTCACTTTTGTGCAGATAAACCATAGGAAAGCAGGCTAGGTTATCAGTTGTGCAGTTATGTTATTATCAGCAAAGATTTCAGGTATAAAGATAATGCTGATTTCTTGAAGCACCACTGAGATGATGAGGTTCTGTGAGACAGAAGGCAGAATCCAAAATTAATGATGTTGAACAGCTGTAAGTACACAAACAGAAATAGCAGTCCTTAGAATTTTCCTTAACAAGGTGGGTAAGGCTGAACAGATCCAGCTTGTCTTTTTTTTTATTTGAGTTTCAATATCATTTCAAATAAAAACCAAACCAATGATTTTCCTGTGAACTCAGCAAATTTGGTTGCAGGTCACATAGGTGCTGTAGTCAGAACACAACACAGTTTAAAAAAAAAACCCAAAAAACCCCCAAAACCACTTTCCAGACTAGAGAGACAATTTATCCATTTTCTTGTCAGCAGTATTAAATAGCAGATATTTATTCTTCATCTCACACTTAGAAGACAGTTTGCCGAAGAAGAAACATATCTATAACGGGTGTTGTATTATGACACAAAATGGATTCTTGAGGAGCCAGACACAGAACTCCTGATTCACAGAAATCTGTGCAAATCCCTCTGTGCATTTAGAAATGTTGCTTTTTTCGTGCTTGCATATTTTCAAACAATGCTTCATTCAAATTCAGAACTTCGTCTTAGATTCTTACATTTAGGTAGCACGTACCTTAGTCTACTCTGTGCTAATTACATGAGAATATTTACCAACTTTGAAAAGTTGACATTTCAAAATTTTTAGTCTAATCTCTATGGTTTGCTGTGAGCCAAAGAAAAATAATTACTTCAGTATGTCCACCATGGATTTTTTTTGCTCTCGTGGTCATAACAATGAAATTTGTCTTCTGTTGATAAACCTTCAAATAATCGGAAATAAAAGTAAAATAATCCAATTAAATCTCATTAAGTTTTATAAATGGAGACACATAAATTGCCTCCTCTCTGGTTTCTAAATGTGCAACATGCTACAATTTGGAAAGGCAGATCTGATGGCTGATTCTTGGCTCCTGTTCGCTCTGTTGCTGGCTGCTGCAGAAAGGAGTGTTTTCAGCAGGCAAAAATTGACAGAAATACAGAAGCTCTGTTGGCAAGCAAGTTCACACTTGGCCTTTACCAGTTGGTGCATCAAGCTGATAGCTGGCCAAAAATATATTACAACAAAATTAAAATGTACTGATCTTAAAAAAGGAAAAAAAAAAAACCCTCCTCAACACATGCCCCCACTGTACGCTCGTACGAGGAAAAGGCGCAAACTCACAAGTGGAACTCGGGCAGGAAGGGAATCAAACCAAGACTAAAGTCTTTAATATCCCTTCTCCCATCTTTGCACTCAATGGTTGCTTGTTCCACTCCACTCAGACCCACCTTCCCTCAATTAATACCGAGCTCATTAGCTCCCCTCAAAGGACCTTGTTTTCTACATCACCTCGGGCATTAAGATTTTTTTTCTTTTTTCCTGGAATGTTCTATGAAGCTGCAGGGAGCTGCAGCAGATATATTAATCACAGCTGTTTCTTATAGCCTGTGGAATGGAAAATGTTTTGGTTTGGTTTGTTTTTTAATGAAAGATTTGAAAGATCATGTTCAGCAGCTGTAGGATTTTATTACAGAATTATTGCAAGACATTCTAATGGTTTCATAATTAAGGAAATGATGTCTTGACTCCTATTCCTACCTCTGATAAGAGATGTTCAAAATCTAGAATTTAACAAAAAGCCTAATTCATTGACTTTTACCATACCTAAAGTTTACCAATTTATTAAAAAGTTAAAATAATTTAACCTACATTTTTAGGCAGTTTTAAGATTTGACTTTTGTTGAACAAATATTTGAGGTACTTAGCTCTACATTTTTTAAAATTTTACAGAAAAATCACAGAATCACAGAATATTAGGGATGGGAGGGGACCTCAAAAGATCATCCAGTCCAATCCCCCTACCAGAGCAGGAAACTAAATGAGATCACACAGGAAGGCGTCCAGGCGGGTCTTGAATGTCTCCAGAGAAGGAGACTCCACACCCTCCCTGGGCAGTCTGTCCCAGGGCTCTGGCACCCTCACTGGAAAGAAGTTTCTTCTCAAGTTTAAGGGGAACCTCCTGTGTTCCAGCTCACACCCATTGCCCCTTGTCCTACCATTGGGCATCACTGTGAAGAGCCTGGCTCTGTCTGTATCAGTGTGTATATATATATATATATCTAACAGGTGTGAAAACCAAACTTTCAAAATCATTTAAATACTGCTGTTGAGTAGTTCTAAATGTCCTTCAGCTCACCTATTTCCTAATCTATTAATATACAATCATAATCTGTTAATACACATTATGTACGTCTGCCAAGTAATGCTAATGGTCCTCAAAGTCCATTAGCAAGTAACGTTGTCCATCGTGAGTCCATACAAGTGCACTTGTTCCTCAGCACTTGGGTTCACTAACCAGCTCAAAAGTGTTAGGAGATGAATTTTCATTTATTAACAAAAGAGCGTTTATTATCAAAACAGCAGGTAAGCTGAACCTATATTCCCAAATGATCAGAACTGAATGGTTAAAAGATCTCAAAGGCTAAGTTCTGATCACATTCCTAGCAGAAGATATTAAAAAAAAACAAAACAAACCAAAAAAACAACTTAGTCTCATGCATCAGATTTTGCACAAACCATGCTGCACTTCTAGAAAAGGTGACTAGAATAAATCTGACTTCAGGAGTTGCTGATTCGTGTTCATTGTAAAGACCTGACATATAAAGGACTAACTTAAAGAAATACTGGCTTCAATTATTAATAACAGATATTGTGTGCGTATAATCATTGGATTTATTGGGTTTTGCACTTTAAAAAGACTCTTTAGCACCAAGGAAAACAGTAAAACAGTAATAAGACACAAGCCTAAGACATTTTAAAGAAAGAGGAAATTACTTTTTTTTTTACTCTCCTCCCAAAACTTAGTATTATAAATGTGAAGTTCAAAGATAGATGTCTGAAAGGCCAAACAATATTTACCCAACCCAAAACAAACAAAATAAAATGAATATATATTTCCTCTTTGCCTAAGGTTACAAATCACCTTCAGGAGCTGTATGCAGTGGTAGTTTTACACATAAGCTCTTGGCAGTGAAAATGTGGAAGTGGAACTACACCTATGAACAGCAGAAATACAAGACAGAAGACATAGCTAGCTTGCACCTTCCGTCAGTTATACTTCAGGGGAACTCCTCCACCAAGAAGTAGAAGGTCAAAATATCCAGAAAAATAACACTATTCTAAGGCAACAGATTTCATACCCATAAAAAGTATAATCTGATGAATGTTGTTTGTTCTGGGAGGTTTTTCAGAGAATTTTACTGGTTTAGATGTCACTTCATTCAGACCCAACATGTTTCTACCATCTGATGGCTTTCCAGCAACTCTTGAGAAATAAGGTCATTATTTTCCCTTACTTACAACTGTGTTTTCCTATGGTCCCTGTGACAGTATCTTCTGAAACCATGACAAAGACAAATGGATGTGAGGAAGAATTTCTTTGCTGAAAGGGTTCTGAGGCATTGGAAGGGGTTGCCCAGGGCAGTGGTGGAGTCCCCATCCCTGGAGGGATTGAAGAGTCGTGTAGACACAGTGCTGAGGGACATGGGTTAGTCATAGAGGACTGGTCAGTGTTGGGTTCATGGTTGGACTCGAAGCTTAAAGGGCTTTTCTAATTGAGGCAATTCTGGGATTCTATGGATTTACCTTATTCCTTTGGTGCAGAAAAGTTTTGTTACTGCCAGTTCACGCAGAGGAAAGTCAAGCAAAGAGAATGTGTGAAGACTCCTCACCCATTTACATCAGTTATTTTTGCAAGTGGGATGAGAAAGATCATTTTGACTAACGCAGCTGACTTTGTGCTACAGCATTTTGTTTGCAAGACTTTTCACGCATCTTTTTCTTTTTTCTCCATCATGATTGTTTATTCCGTCCAGTGTATGAAGAAAAGCAGCTGGATGCTTTAGTGCTTTCTACAGCTGCTGGACTTTTGTCTGTGTCACAAAACCAGTAGTCTATAGACAATTTTTTTTAGAAATACAACATAAGATGCTAATTTCAGAATATAAGAAGTGAGAAAATGGAAAAGTTTTCCTCTAGACTTCAAGTCCTCTGCCTAAAGATAATTTATTTAAAAGTTTACTTTGCAAAAAACAGGAATAGCTGATGGGTTTGCTCCTTCTGGAGGTATATTTAGATTTTCTTGTGAGAAAACTTGCTGGTTTGTGATAGCTACTGAACAGATCATAGGCAGAAACATTAATGCTAATATCTAGAATAAGGTATTGTACTTCAAACTTGTTTCCAGCATCGAGTAAGACACTTCAGGTTTAACACAGCAGAACAGTTCTGTACTTTTATTTCTTTGCAGCTGCTTCTTTAAGTATTGCCCACACTGAGTACATCCTTTGCATGGAGCAGGCCTTAGGAAACAAGGTCTTGGCTACATTTCAAATGTCGTTTAGCTCTTCAAAAGAGCTTGTTTAGCGTATTTTCCTGCATCATTTGAGAAGCTGCCAACTGCATCACATTCAATTTCCAATGAAAACTTTTCCTTTCGAAAAATTGGATTTCTCATCTCACATTATTGGTTATCAAGCAGAGCTTCAGTAAAGATGTAGAAATTAAATGGTAAACAGCATCCAACACGAAACAACTTCCTGTTTTTATCATGAACAGGAATGTAATAAAAGTTTTTGTCTTATTGTATTTATGGAAAAATTAGTGAATATTGAAATAAAACTAAGCTTCAAGCTCTGACTGCTTTCAAAGTATTTTTATTTTAATCATTATTCTGAAAACAGAGCAGGACTAGTCATCAGAAAGTAGTTCATTTTCATGTGTGACCCCAAACGTTTGGCTAAGTCAATTCTTCATCATTTCCTTCTCTCTGAATAGTTTAAGAGGGAAACACCAGCAATTTAATCCTGCACTGCTAACGAGAGGTAATGAATACTCTGTGACTGTGGAAGACAGACACACTGAAATCACCAACCATACCACTGGAGAATAACATTTCTTCTAGATAGTCACTGGAATGATTTGAGGATTTTTTGAAACACTGTTTTTCTTCATAAAAAAAAAAAAATAGAACAATAATTAAAGTAATTACAATCACTTCTAAACTTAATAGGAAAATCAGCATTGCTAACAGTGAAAAATGTCATTGCAATCCTCTGAGTTAAGAAACACATCTCCAAAATAGTTGAAGTTCATAATATATTTAGATTTTTCAGAAGAAAAATAAAGCCAAAAGCCTTTCATGGTATAAAAGGATGTTAGATATCTGTAAGCTAGTTGTACAAGTGCTAGTGGCTCTCTTTATGATTAATGATGTGAAATAGGTAGTTCCAGAGGACAATTCATCCCAACTATACAAAGATCATTAAATATCTCTCTACTGACCATGGAAGAAGTATATATATAAAAAAATAAGCTTATTTTTAGACAATGCATTTTTAAATCTTCAAATACTCAGTAGATGAATTATGCTCTGTAATACTCATGAATAATAAAAGCAAATTCCTACCCTAAAATTTCAAAATTGGCTGGGACATAAAGTAAAAAATATAATCATATGGTTGAATTTCACCAATTTGCCCAATAGTCTTTGATAGTGGTATAATTAAAAACTAAATTAAGATCTGAGGAAGACAACCAGCAAACAGACATACAATTTGATTTGCTGGCAACAACATTGAAAATCCTCAAACAGATTTATAGAAAATAATGGATGGACAATACATACTGACGTATAGGTCCCAGTAAATATAAAAGGTGAATTAAAAGAAACACAGTTACATTGTTCATATATACTTTTAGTTTCTAAACTGATGGCAAGCACTCAGAATTTGGAGCAATGTACCTAGAGAGCTAAAAATCAACTTCTATTCAATGTCAACTGATAGTCAAAAGGCAAGTACATTGTTAGCTTGGAAATCCAGCTGGGACAAAAAAAACCCCAAAATACATATACAGAAGGTTAGGAGTGTGCAGTTGGAATGTCCTTGAGTTTTGTTCTTAGACTCACAGTCATATTTACCTGCAGTGATCCACATTCACTAGAGATCTCTGTTTCACATGGTAGGCCACTGTTTGTTTGCAGTAACACTCCCTTACGGAGCTGGGATTGTTTCTGTCAGTCACCTCTGAAGAAACACAGCAAACACAGGGTCCTTTTTACAAAATAAACTACCTGAGACCAGTCATTGACTCAGCTATAGGGACTGGGATGCTTGGTTATCCCTGAAGTCCATCAGAAGTAAAGGGCTATGACTTACCCCGTAAGAGTGGTGCTGTGTGACCTAGGTGGAAATGTGCAAATAAACCATTATTTCTGATCCGAGGCTGATATAGTCCCAAGATAACTCTTAATAACATTTATTTATCTTTTTCTAATAATTTTTCCCTCCCAAATGTCAGGTTAAATTATGTATATTGGCTTTTAGACTAGCAGGATTATACTTTTTATTCTTGTTATGTTACATTTAGATCCGTTTGATCTTAAGACCTTTCCAGAGCAAAAATAAAAATGGGTCAAAAAAATCTCCTTTCATTTTGGAATCTAAAAGTTTTTTTTCAATTTGACCAGTATTCAGAAATAATTTTAACCACTACTCACTTCCAATCCCTTCAATGAATAAATTGTTAATAAAAAAAAAATTGTTTTGCCCAGAAGTAAAACACAGTGACTCTACAATCGATAATTGTAAGAATAGAACATTTTTATTTCCTTTTTAGTTCTCAGTAGGATAATTCAGTACATCAGAATCCTGTACAAAGGAGTTTTTTGTGTCTTAGATTGGCACAATGCTGCCCTCCTCCTCTGTCCACCCACTATTTCATATTGTTATCGATTTCTGTCATTTACATCTTTTAAAAGTGGCAGAAACAGAAGGGAGATATGAAACCACAGCATCAGGCACCAGAGCTGTAAGAAGGTGATGTACCTGTGCCACACATGGATGCAGTTAGAGATGTTTTGGTTTAGGTGTATCTAGTAATTAGTGTGTCAGAAGAATTCCTGAATGAAAGGTTAAGTTAAAGGAAGAAATAGCCATACTCCATACAAGACTACAGAAGAACATATACAAGGTAATGTAGGTTTTCCTTCAAATACTTGAAAGCTAAGATAAAAGCAACTTGGAGTTAGGAAATCTGTATCCTCAGAGAACATTTTAAAAGCTGTGAATGAAACACCACCTTGGGCACTGCCATAATTCACTTTTATGAGGAATAAATGTATCTCCACATTCCTATTTTTAAGCCATATTGTGCTGTGGTGGTTTCACTGGACTGGTAGCCAAACACAGCTGCTTGCTCACTCCTTCCCCAGGGAACAGGGGAGAGAATTGGGGGGCAAGGGTAAGGAGACTCTTAGAGGGAGATAAGAATTATTTAATAATTGAAATAAAAGAAAACTTAAAATAATAATTATATTAAAATAGTAATAGAAATAATAATAGTAATAAAATCTGAAAATGAGTGACACCCAGTGCCATTGCTCACCACCCACCAAACAAGACCGGCCCGTTCCCAGATCACGATCCCGCAGGAGCGACAATCCCGACCCGAAACCGCAATCCCGGGAGAGCCAGAGCCCGAGCCAAAGCCAGAGAGAGCAAGAGAGGAAGAGCCCCTCATGGATCTCCTGCCCATGGGGGACAGGAGATGGAACAGCCCCTTGGCAGAGCCCAATGCCCATGGAGCTGATCCATGGCAATATTCCTCACCCCTGAGATCTTGCGCTTGCAGACGGACAAAACACGAAGTCCTTTGACTTCCAGCCGCAACTGAAAACATCGGTCTGTTATCAGCGTTCTTCTCATAACAAATCCCAGCTGAATCCAAAACACAGCGCTATTCTAGCTGCTAAAAAGAAAACTAGTTCTGTCTCAGCTAAAAATCAGGACATGCTTTCTCAGTGTTTGTATTACACATTAAAAAAATAAATAAATTTTAAACATTGTGAGAATTACACTGAAAAAATATTTGCTTACTATTGCTGTGCATGCAAATACCAGTGTCTGTCACACACACAGAGCACATCTCCTGATAGCACAAAGCCTGTGCTAACTTCTGGTCAGACCCAAAATCTCTTCATTCAGTGCTGAAGGACTGTTCCTCTCTCAAACACACTCGCACTCCGGATTGAAGGTGACTCCAGGTGCAACTCTGCCTCAGTGGGAAGGAGAGGGGGAAGTCTGCACCCTACCCATCAGAGATGGATCTCATCACACACAGACTGATTGTAGTCATAACTCTATTGATCAACCCCAGACCTTGAAATCTCTGAGTAGCTCAAAAAACATGAGTACTTGTGATTCAAGGAAAAATGAAAAGACTCCAAAGGTCAAATAGAAACGGAGATTGCCTGGCAGGCAGTAATTTCCAGCAGCATAACAGATGTGAAGGTGACATTAGGATGGGGAGCCTATAATGCTCCGAGGCTCTCCAGCCGCTCGCGTGGTTCATTACAGATATCACAGACGTTTTTGGAATTTCAGTTGCTTGAATGGAATAGAAACTGGTAAAAATATTCAACTGGCAAATCAATGGATCAGTTGCTCAGTCTGCAGTGAATGGGGATCAAGCACAGTAAGAAAAGAGCTCTGAGTATTCAGGCAAAACATTTAAAGATAACAAATAAATTATCTGTAATAAACAGAAGAAAGGTTAACTCCGATACTTTCTAAATCCCAGAATCTCAGATGTCACTAAAATTTGATGTGTTTGAAGCCAGCAGCTAGGAAGCCATTCATTAAAGATCCCTGGTTACATTTCTGATTGGGAGAGGTCATAAATGAATTCTGACTGTCAAAATGGAAAAAGATTCTGAAATAATTAAAGGATTTTAATGAAAAGATTATAAAATTATGTTCTCAATAGTTCCACACTTACCAGTACACAAGAAAGACAGAAACAATAAGATTAAAGAGGTGAATATTTGACGTGGTAAAAGATATAATGAAAGTGTTTTGATTTTATGAAACACTGTCTAAACCAGTTACAGCTTCCTCTGCAGTTTAAGGGGAACGTACTGTTTTAGGAAGCAGGTAGGTTAGAATAGTCTACAACATTTTAATACTAAAAAGAGCTAAAAGGTAGCAAAAGGAGAACAGCTTATAGTAGTCAAGTTTGGGGCAAGAATCAAGATGTTACCAACAATATTAATCAAAGCATCAAGAAATAGGGAGAAAATAAGCAATTTAGTTGTCCACTTACACACCTAAAGATGATAAAAAGCAGCTTTATTGGAATACCTTATTTATAAGAATACATTCATTCTCTTTTATATTATTGAAAAATCTTAGGAAGATTTATGTTATTATAATGTTAAACTTTTCATGGTTGTAATCACCTGGGAGTTACTGAGGAAGTAAAAAGGAGTAGGGTTTGTTTGGTTGGGTTTTTTTCCCCTTAAACATCATGTCTTTATCAGAGTCACAATGTGTCCCTACAACGACAGCTTTACTCACTGCAAATTATTAAAGCAAATCTGCAGTAAATCCTACCCAAACATTTGCCTTGTGGATGCCACATCCTTTTCACCAATTATTGTGTTCTTACAAATTCATTTCTGGTTGGCCATGCTCTCCAGATCTTGAGATATATTGGAGGGGTTATTGTCAGACATGGGTTAACAGATTCTCTGGCTTCCATCACTGTTATCAGGGCAGCTCCAGGTGCCAGGTCTGGTTGAATCATAGAATCATAGAATGGTTTGGATTGGAAGAGACCTCAAAAATCATCTAGTTCCAATCCCCCTGCCATCAGCAGGGACACCTTCCACTAGACCAGGTTGCTCAAAGCCTCATCCAGCCTGGCCTTAAACACTTCCAGGGAGGGGGCATCCACAACTCCCTTGGGCAACCTGTTCCAGTGTCTGACCAACCTCACAGTGAAGAACTTCTTCCTAATATCTCATCTAAACCTCCCCTCTTTCAGCTTAAACCCATTTCCCCTTGTTTTGTCATTAACTGCCCTTATGAAAAGTCCTTCCCCAGCTTTCTTGTAGGTCCCCTTCAGGTATTGGAAGGCCACTATAAGATCTCCCCGGAGTCTTCTCTTTTTCAGGCTGAACAGCCCCAACTGGAAGCCAGAAGAGTAAATTTCTGGGATGATGCCTTCGAAGTACAGGAGAGCACTTGTTTATTGAGAGGATTAGCAAGGGTCATATGCTAAATTAGAGAACGTTGGCTCCCAGAGCCTTTCTGCAGAATGTCTTGGAAAGCCAAACACAACAAAGCAGACTAATAAATAGATAAATGTTATGATACATCCATATTTAAGGTCAAGTAACAGAAATAAAAAATTAATGTCATAATCACAAAACCTATCCTGGTAAAATTTACCATGAGAAGCAACGTTTCTGAAAAGAACTCATGGGCAATGATGAATGAATTCTCAGTGCTGTCCTCTGCCCAAAATAAAAAAATGTTATCCTTGGATGAGCAAAAAGGAGAACACTGAGTAAGATTAAGGAGAACATATAACCTCTCTTTTGACGTTTGTTGACTACTACTGTAACAATGGTGTCCATAAATCAGAGCAAACGTTGATAACATGAAAAGAGCCTTCAATAAAAGAAGCTGAAGGAGCTACTGTAGCAACCTAAAAAGAACATAAACTCGGAAATGAAGAGTAAGAGAGAGCTGTATGATCTGGTAGCCATCAACCAGAGGGTTACCTTTGTTCTCCAGTGGTTCTCACTGCATGTAGATGAGTACAGACTACATCACAACTCCTGCTGTTTAACAGACAGCAAATCAGCTGTTAGAGAAATTAGCTGCTGTTACGGTGGATTTTCTGTAATTGTTCATTCTTTTTATTCAATATTGTTTTCTAAAAGAAACACCAGTTTAAATAAGAACCACTTCATATTCATCAAAAGTTCAGGAAGTCAACAGACAATAAAGTGCACTACTGTGCGTAGGCTGCATCTCTGTCAATTGAAGGATTTAAAAAGTTAGACAACTTCTGAACTAGTGCATATCTTTATTTATATCTCAGCAAAAGCTCTTCCTAATTACCTGTTTTTCTCAGATGCCCATTTTCTCACTAACAGTAACCAACTGTATTCATCTCTCCCTCCAGAAGTAGTGACCAAAAAAGTGAAAACTCTGGGTGATGCAACCAGAACACAGCCCTGCATCTCCGTCCTGTCCCTGCTAGACCTATCTCAGAAAAGGACAGCTGACTTGTAGATGTTTATGTTGAAGAGCCTGCTAAACAAGCACGTTGGGCAAACTAGGAAAAGTGAAGACAGGCTGAGAGAGTTGGGGCTGTTCATCCTGGAGAAGAGAAGGCTCTGGGGACACGTTATTGTGGTCTTTCAGTACATGAAGGGGGCCTATAAGAAAGATGGGGACAGACTTTTTAGCAGGGCCTGTAGCAATAGAAGAAGGGGTGATGGTTTTAAACTAAAAGAGGGGAGATTCAGACTAGGTGTAAGGATGAAATTCTTCACAATGAGGGTGGTGAAACCCTGTCCCAGGTTACCCAGAGAGGTGGTAGAAGCCCCATTCCTGGAAACATTCAAGGTCAGGTTGGACGGGGCTGTGAGAAACCTGCTCTGGCTGAAGATGTCCCTGTCACTGCAGGGGATGGACTAGATGACCTTGACAGGTCCCTTCCCACCCAAACCAGTCTGTGGTTCTACGATCAGTAATACTTTGAGACCCATCTCCCACCCAAACCATCTGTGATTCTATGATCAGTAATACTTTGAGACCCATTTTAGGCACAGATTACCTCCATGCTTCATTCAATAGGATAATGATGTCAGATAAAAACCAATTTCAGTACCTTCTGTGCTTTCTAATACCTGATGTTGGGTGTTTTGTGGGAGCAGTGTCAAGGGATTACTCACCTACTACAGGAAGGATACACTCAAGGACACTAACGGGCTCTTTTACTCTCTTCCAGGACTTTGTTTTTCTTGCAGAATTTAGACTGCAGATTTAAACCATCTGGAGCTAGCAGAAGACATCCTTAAAATTGCACATGGAAATGTATAACTCCTCCCACTCAAAAATAACATAATTGTTTAATGGAACATGCATTAGCTCCACTATGCTTGTAAACTTGGGTGTATTATTGTTATTATTAGGCTTCTGAGTTAAAGCTGAAGAAAACAAGAAAACCTACAATTTAACAGTGTATTTGGCAAATTTTGAATCCTGTATCAAGAAGCAAATGAACAATCAACACCCCCCCCCAGCTCTCCAGCTTTCAGAATTGTCTAGAGCACATGTCTAATTATTGCTCTATATAAAAGAGCAGGCATTTATTTTGCCACATTGCACTGCTTCCTTGCCTCCAAATCACATTTAATTATAGAAATGGTGAGGCGCAATAAATGTCATGTTTTTCATGATGCCCAACAGAACTAATTCCAATCCTATCATTAGATTTCATCTACTTAATGATCAGCCACTTGTTAGCTTTTCTTGAATTATTCTTTCATTCATTAATAAGGTTTGGTTGTTTCTATGTCAAATCCTTCTAAAATTGATTTTAAAAGAACAGAGGGGAAAATATTTTCTTCTTTACATTTATTTATTTTAGAAAAATCCTGTCTCTGTGACTAATTTCTATTAGAAATGTGTTAATGGAGTTTAAGTCCTTAATATTTGTACAATCTCTGAAAATGCAAAAGCTCAGTTGTTTCCCAGGTATCACTATCATGGACAAAGCACGTTATCTTTCCCTCTGAATGGAGCATTTGGAAAGCAGTTAAATTTTCACTCATTTACAGTAGATATTTATTCCATTCTTACACAAGACACCAGGTACATTTGAGTTTCAGATGTGGGTCTTGCAGAGTTATGTGCGTGTCAAAATATCTCTATATTTAATAGTCCTATTGAGTGCGTAGAAAACTTCAAAGAGGTTAAAGCATCTTTTAAAATCCAGTGGTGAATAATGTGAATAAAGAGAATTCTTGATTTGCATGTAACTCGGTTGCTTTTTTTTTAATATGACTCTTGGAAAAGACACCTGAAGTATGTAAGTCAAGCCCATCACTTTTGAGGAGTTAATCTATATTCAGGAACAAAAATATATCGATATGTAATCACACAAGCTTGCAAAATGAATAAACAGAAACACATGTGGCATTCACTAATCCTGCTGGTGTGTGCCAGTGAATTTGCCATCAGGCATGGGAACACTGAGCTCATGAAGCCCACATTTCCAGAGCTATAGCAGTTGTCCTATAAACTATTCTGCATCCAGGTCCACATCAATAACAGAGACAGACGTACAATGCTACTGTCATTTCTACAAAATATTATCCCAGTCAGCAAGATGCTGCAATAAAGTTAATCATTATTAATGTCTTTGATATTCATCGTAACAACATTAATCAAGATGAAGTAATTTGGAGTTAATGTGACTGCAATATGAATTGCCAATGGTATTTACTTGTAAATTCAGTTTTTGAGGACAGACTCAATCTCCTTCACTCTCCAAACCAACCATGATTTTTCCATTACTCCACATGAACTATGGACTTCCATACCAGTGTTGATGCTGACTTATGGTGGGTTTTTTTCCCCCTTATAAATCTTTATGTTGGCAGATAGCTACCAGAACAATGGCCATCCAATTTGTTTCTCCTTTCACTTTTGTTTCCAACTAGCAATTCTGGTAAAACCTTTTTGATCCAAATGACTATGACACTCTTGAACAGTCATGTGACCGATATTTTTCTGCAGAAAAACGATTCTTTCTTTTTTTCAGTCTCAGATACCATCACATAAATAAAACTTCTAATACAGAATTTGGAAGTCAATACAAAAACTCCTTCACATGTACTGAAAGATATTGATAAATATGATAAATATGAAATACAAGTTCCTGACTTTCATTAGTCACATTTATAATTAATTTAAGCAATTAGAACCTTCAAGTTAGCTGCATCACAAATAGATATAAATTCTTTCAGAGATGGAACATAAATTAGAATATAATCAACTGCCTTCTTAAGTACCATTTGTATGGAAGATCATGGCTACCAACTCCAGTACAGAAGAAGTGAAAACTATGTTAAGAAATCAAAGCCCAAAACTCTTCAGTTCCAGTTCAATTCCTCCACAATATAACCATTCTTTGTGCTTCTGGGTCAACATTCACTATATTTCATTAACAAAATATTAAGTTTAACAAAAGCTTCTGATTGTTTGGGGTTTTTTTTTTAATAACTGGTAGCTAAACAGGTAAACATGGCTTGGACTCCATGATCTTAAAGGTTTTTTCCAACCAAAATGATTCTGTGATTCTAAGGTGAATGTTTCAGGATGATACCACTGTGAGCTCCCTTCAGAGGACTCCGGATCTCTCTCAATACACTATAACATTAGCAGCAGATACCAGATGGGAACGCATTAAAAACGTGCATAACTCACAAGTACGTACGTCAATGGGTACGTAGATGTCTCCATGTATATCCACAGACACAACCAGACGTGTTGCAGTTCTCCAGCTGGACACCAGATGGTAATGCAAACCAGACCAGACAGAGCATCACAAACCTGTGGCCAGACCGTGGCTGTGGAGGTGAAAACTCTTTGCTTTTGCAGTATTTGCCGTACTACGTATGATGGTTTTGATGGAAAGGAGATGGGGAAAGCAAGTGGGAGTTCTTTATGTGTTTACATCTATTTTGAAGTGTATAGGAGCATTTTAAAGTTAATCACATGGAAGTTCATATCTATACCTTTTAATTTAGTTTTAACCTGTTTTCTTAGCACGTTTTCCGGCTCATAAGTACGAGGAACAGTTCTGCTCTCTAACTGCAGTGTTGCAGCATATGGAAATACCTGAACTTGTCCTAAGTTTTCCAGTTTGTTCCATTGAAGCCAAAAATTCCAGTTCAATTTGCCTCTGAAGAAGCAAAAATTGCGGTGAAACAGTAAATGCATTTCAACTAACACAAATGTAGTAAAAACTTCAAAAGGAAGTTTGTTCATGAAAACTGTGTATGTTATACAACTGTAAAATAAAGATTGTTTTCTAGTTTTCTGGTTGTCTTCCTTTAAAGCCACTTAAAGGTTTAGTAATTAAAAAATAATCATTTGTATTAGATTCTAAATGAACAAACATGCAATTAAAGAAAAGGTAGGTCTAATCAATATTCTTACTTAAAGTAATTATATTTTTTTATTTATGTCAAGTAGTTGCCAGGTGGGAATATCAGGCCTCATTAACGCTACAATTAAAAATAAAGAATGAAAAAGGTACATTGACATCCTGTAGAATTCACACCATTTTCTTGTTTCCTGAATATGTTGTTCTCTTTTTCCATTTGTTTTGGTTCACTTACGAGTACCATAGAACCGATAACTGAAATGGAAGCAGGGTGGTAGAGGTATCTTAGGAGGTACATTGAATATGAAAGAGCAAATACCATCTCCTTTGGGCTGAAGCATCTTATTCAGATTCATAATCACAGAGGTTGACACAGCTTTACTTTGCAGTTCTGCCCAAAGTCAGAGACCATGACTGCAGTTATCAGCGGAAAAACAAAAACAAAAACCACCAAAAAAACCCAACAACCAGCAAAACATGTTTAAAAAGCATATAGAGGTCCAAAGAGATTAGAAGAGTGGGTGGTAAAAGGCAGAGGAGAACATTATACTCCTAAAAAATAATATATATATATATATTCACTTATTTGAAGGAAGTTCAAGTAATTACCCGAATTGCACAAAGCTCAGCATACCACACTTGACTCTTTACTTTGTTAATTTCCCTCCTTCTTCTGTCATCTCCAAAACTTCAATTTTCCCAGAGCTGCTCTGCAATTGCATGCTGAATGTGTCAATATGAATGCACTGTATGAACAACACCAACAATTCACATATACCACAGCAGAAAACACTCATCAAGTTCTCAGAGATATCTGCTCTGTGTTCAAGACATTCCCAACTCACAAACGAGCACAGCCAAAAATATTTCATTTAACACAAACAGATCAGTTGATCTAACAGCACTTTCTAACAGCTAAGCCAATGTTTTACACATCTGTACAGGTGCTACCGAGAGCAGAGCAACATTAGACAGCCCAAAGAGTATGAACTGACAATTTAATGGCTATTTTAACATGAGATGTTATGAAAAAAGAACTCCATTAATTCATATGTTAAAAAACACTATAGCAAGATTCCCTTAATAAGTCTAAAAAGAAAATTAAAAACAAACAAACAAACCAACACCTTCCCAGTAATCAAACTGTATTTTTCCTGTTTGTTCAGTAGATGTGAGAGCCATTGAATACTTATCAAAAGGCCAGAATAATTTGCAGAGGACTGTGACAAAAATCATTACGGGGTTTGAAACATTGGGAGAGTCCCCTTCAAAAGTATCATTTAAAAACAGAGCAATTCTGCAGAGATTTTCTAGCTTTTCACTTTCTCTTCTAATTTGAGCAATAGGCTTTGAAATGTCACTGCTATCACATGGAATATGAATTAATTTTATAAAACTACAACTAATAAGTGCTAATTATTTCATGTTGCTCTTACCTCTGCCTTCTAGATTTTTAACTGCTCTTCATTATTTCTTGAATTCTGGTTTATTATGCCATACAAAGTCTCCAACATTAATCTACAGGGAATTAGAGGACATAACTCCTCTTTAGAGAAGCTTAGAGAATGGAAACCTTGTAAGATACAGATTTAATTGGTACTCATGATACAAACCAAAAAGTATGAAGAAATTGCGTGGAGTTTTGTTGTTTAATTTCTCCTAAAGCTGCTGAGCTTTGAGCAATGTTTTTCTATCATACACATCTATACTCCATGTATGGGTGCAACTATATCCAAATTTTATTTCTCATCCAACTTTTGAGACTATTTCTTAAAAAAAACCCCAAAACAAAAAAAAACCAAAACCCAAACAACACATAAAAAAACAAAACAAAAACAAAACCAATGAAAAATTAAAAAAAAAAAACCCAAAACAAAAAAAACCCCAAACAACACATAAAAAAAAAAAACCAAAAACAAAACCAATGAAAAAGCCCCGAGAGCCTCCCTCCACTAAAAAAAAGAATTCAAACAAAAACCAAAACCAACACAAACACAAAAACCCACCAGTGATGGTTTTCAATTGATGTGCTTGCATTTGTTTCTTAGAAAAAAAGAAACATACAGCTCGAGCTCACTAGAGGAACCTGTGCTAAGGAATCAGAGGGGTGAATTTACAGTGTAAAATGAGCAAAAAAGATGGGTGGGTGCAATGGGACACCTTTAAATTAGTGGCTGAATTTTGATCCCTTTGACAGTAAGACTCAGTATGTCCATTGCTTAAGAGTACCTGACTTCACTTCCCTCCTGCCTCTAGAGAGAGAGAAAATACAAAGGGGGAGTCAGGAAATGAGGAAAATATGTTCACACTATTATTTTTACTTGTTTACTTTATATTCTTCTCCAGTTTTCAGCACAGCTCCTTCCTACTTCAGAATTTGGTACCAAAAGAGAAAGCATGTGTAACAGCCTGCTTGTGTCACTGACCTGCCATATAATAATGTATTTTTCACAGAATCACAGGGGTTGGAAAGGACCTCAGGAGATCATCTAGTCCAACCAGCTTCCTAAACCCCAGAATTCTACTGTGATAAGTAAGCAAATACTAAATAGTCTGAGACAGAGATATGTTCTTGCACCAAAAAAAAATAAAAAATAAAGTTAGATTTGATGAAATATATCTAACAGCATTAGGTCACCCTGCTTGGAAATTTCTCCACGGTCCCCTCAAGTTCCTCACGTATCGATGAACTAGCAGAACAATCCTAAACTATCAACATCTAAATCACTCCAAAATACTTCAGGCTGGGGCAGGCGTTTTGTAACGATGACTGAGCACTCCATTGCTGGACAACTCCACAGTGAATTGGTTTTGTGTAAGCTGGAGTAAATCACAGAACTGCTGTGATTTAGAATTAGATTGTTCATCTAAACACCTATGTTTCTTTTTCCAAGTTCATCTGTACCTTCTTGGCTGCTCAGAGGCACGGTCCAAAGAATTGACCTCAATTTTTGTCTAGATAAGAAAATCAAAAAAACCCACAAAAAACCCACTAACCTGCACACACACACACAAAAAAAAATGTTTTCAATAATTATAAAGGAAAAGGCTCAGTAAAGATGCCCAATTGTCACACTGCAATTTTTGAAGATGGTATAATTTTGAAAGACAAAGCAATGTTCTTTAATTCTAGGTTTGTGATGTGAAGTGAAACAATATAGATCTAAGCATGGTGTTCCTTTACATCCACTCCTGTAACACTCATTGCTAAATTGTTCTTTGCTAAGGGTCATTAGGGAGTTTTATGTCCATAAAGAAAGTAAGATTTTTCCAGCAAAAATAATTAAAGAGTGATGGAATCATTGTTTTGGTCTGCTAGTTTCTAGATTACATTTTGTACGTTAAAGTAAAGAGCAGGTACACCAGGTTTGCAGTGGAATCAGAAAGGCCATCCCCTCAGGAACTGCGCTCCTGATGATCCATGAAAAAGGTTTGTAATGAGCTGGCGATTGACATTGATTCCCATTAAAAGGCAGCGAAAACTGTGTTGCAAAGTTTCCACTGTTAACATCACCCGCAACTGGGATGTTTATCAGGAGCACAATTTGTGCTTCCCTGAAAGTGGTGCAGAATTTCAGGAAGGACATTTCTCTGCTACTTTCTCTTCAGGGGCAGTAACAGGTACAGGAAGATTTGGGAAAGAACAAGGTTTTTTTTTTCTCCCCTCCCATTTGAGAATTCTGTTTCAGAAGTTTGCTGAATTCACTACCTCATACTCAGTGCTCTGAAATGTCAGGTTACAAATTCAGCAGTAGACAGCAGTATTTGTGTGTTACATGACCTTAGGATGCTGATAACTGGTGGCAATTTCATTCTCCAACACTTAGTTGTGTGTCTTCATTAGACACCTCGCTGTCGCACTGCCCACTCACCCTGGTGATCACTGGCTTTCTGAATACTGACCAGGACCTGCTGTTTTCAGGAGACTCGATGGTAAAATTGAAAAAAAAGTCATTTTTGGAAGATCAGACTTACTTTTTAAGATTTGAAGTTAAGCAGCTTCACTCTATGCTGGATAAAAAACTGGCTGGATGGCTGAACCCAAAGAGTTGTGGTGAATGGAGTTAAATCCAGTTGGCAGCCGGTCACCAGTGGTGTTCCCCAGGGATCAGTACTGGGGTCAGCTCTGTTTAACATCTTATCAGTGATCTGGACAAGGGGATCAAGGTCACCCTCAGTCAGTTTGCAGATGACACCGAGCTGGGTGGGAGTGTTGATCTGCTGGAGGGTGGGGACACTCGGCAGAGGGATCTGGACAAGCTGGACCAATGGGCCAAGGCCAATTGTACAAGGTTCAACAGGGTCAAGTGCCAGGTCCTGCACTTGGGTCACAGCAACTCCCAGAAACTGTGTCTTCTATCAACAGAAGCATAAGCAGGCCAAAAAAAACACCCCAACAAGGTATACTAACTTGGAGTAGAAGAATGGGATATGCTTCATTTTTTTACTCTTCTCTTTTTCCCCCACGCTGATTTTTTTCTCTCCTGTATTGAATAATGAAGTGTACTATAAAACACGCAGGAAAAGAGTTCTGATGCATTCTGTTTGACAATGGTTATCTATTTGTATTTGTTTCTACAAGTGTACAAGATTCTTGGGTTCAAGCACCAATAACCTCTTTACAAGTTGTTAACAAAAAAAATAACAATACAGTAAATTATGCTCCTTGTTCAATACCTACAGTGGTTTGTCTGCAAGCTTGTGCTTCAGAAATAGGACATTAATTTCATGATTTTGCTTACAACTAGGATGTCAACGCAAAACACATGCACACAGAGCAAAAATGGTGTATAAATAGGTCTAATGTTTTTTGGTTTGTTTTTAAAAATCAGTGAAACATCAGAGTTTCTATGCAGTATCCACAATATCTCTCCAAAATGGAGAGAAAGAAGTTGTGATTTTAATTATTCAGGCCCTTAAACTGTACATGTAGGCAGTTAACTAAATCACAGGGGCTTCGTTAAGGAGTCCTTTCTAGAATGAAGTGTGCATGTTATTTCGTTATTAATAGAACCGATTACAATTTCCATTTTTAAATATTTCAGTGGTGCCTTTCAACTAAAAGATCAATTCAAAACCTTTTGCAGTTTACTCGAGCTAGTAGTAAGGGTTATCCCTCCCTGTGGCAGCAGCATTGGAGGCACTGGGCCAGCAGAGTGACACCCATCAAAAAGCACCTTCTGTGCAATCTCCGCAATCGGTTCCTCTGGACCAACACAGGGCATCACACACATGGATTAGATGGTCATTGTTTGTGCTAAATCCAGCCCCACAGGAATATCATCAATTGGCAGCCGGTCACCAGTGGTGTCCCCAGGGATCAGTGTTGGGACCAGCTCTGTTTAACTTCTTTATCAGTGATCTGGATGAGGGGAATCGAGGGCACCCTCAGTCAGTTTGCAGATGACACCAAGCTGGGCTGGAGTGTTGATCTGCTGGAGGATAGGAAGGCTCTGCAGAGGGATCTGGATCAATGGGCCAGGACCAATTCCATGAGGTTCAACAAGGCCAAGTGCCAGGTCCTGCACTTTGACCTCAACAAGCCCCAGCAGCGCGACAGGCTTGGGGAGAAGTGGCTAAGTGGCTGGAGAGCTGCTGGGCAGAGAGGGACTTGGGGGTGTTGGTCAAGAGACAGTTGAATATGAGCCAGCAGTGTACCCAGGTGGCCAAGAAGGCCACTGGCATCCTGGCCTGGATCAGCACTAGTGTGGCTCATTTAAAACCTCGTTCATTTTACATTAACCTTGTGATACCATTCCGAAAGAACATCCCCTTCTGCTTAAACAATGCCCCACTGAAAGTTAATTGCTAGGCCTAGTCAAGTTTATAGTCTAAAATAGATCTAATACAGAGACCTGAGGCAGGGAAACTTTGCAATAGGGTAGATAAAGCAGTGATGATGGAATAAACAAGTGCTGCAAACAGGCCAAGAGATGAACTAAAGGGCACAGTGACAAAAAGTTTCACGTCCACCAGAAGACTCACCACCCTCGAACATGACCAGTATGCATGCAAAAAGGACCTTTACATATATTAATGTGTTCTTGGAAATGTGATGAATATGTTAATAATTTCTTGGAAAAGTAATGAATATGTATGCTTTAAAGCTTTTGTAGAGGGACAAGTTGGGATGCACGATAGGTGGAGCGATCCCCGTGCATCCGGCGCTGTAATAAGGAACGCCGGCTTCTAAAGACTGCATTGGTGTGAAGTTCATTCCAGATCTCGGTGACACTTGTAAAATAAAGACGGAGGAGGAATAGACTTTTCTGTATAAATATCGAGGGGTCATTTAATATCTAAGATATTAGATTAAAAAATAAATCTTTTTTTGGGGGGATAGGGAGTATGTGGGATAACAATGGTACAAAACCTCTTTACTATGAACTCTATATAAATAAAGTTGTCTAGTAATCTGGTCATTAGAGTGACAATTGTAAACTGACTGTGTTTTTAGAACATCTCTGTGAGTTGGATACTCACTTTACATTGGAAAAGTAACTCAAAAGACACAGCCTTTTTCAATAAAATGCTGCTTAGGTATTTTGTAGAAACAGAACTCAAGGTCATTTCCTTCTGGAGACAAGAAATTCTACTACAGCTATTTTCATATATGTAACCATAGCTTTTTTTTTTTCCTGACACTATAAAAAGAACTAGTAAATAATATCCAGAAGCATCTAGGATAATG
>NW_010317034.1:0-6942 GCF_000700745.2 Antrostomus carolinensis | reverse complement strand
CTCTTTCTCCCGTACTGCTCTCTGGAGATCAGCAGGTAGAAGGAAGCTTTGGATCACTCTCCCCGAGCGCCTAGATGCTGCTTTGCTAATGAAGGTTGAGACTTAAATGGAAAAATAAAGCCCAACAGTTCCTCTAATTGTCCCTGTCTGAGGCTAACATGAGCCACAGTGGATGTGGACCCAGCTACTCTCTTCCTACTTCTTCCACTGCATAGTTTTATCATGAGCGTTTTAACCTCTTCATACCTCAGAATTTATCAGAGAGCTGTAGTAGAGGGTGCTACAGAAATGAGAATATTTACCTGCTGCAGATATATTATTTCACTGTTACAGATGGCAAAGTCCAGTACTTTGTTATTGGATGTAAATAGCTTCCTAGCATTTTCCTAGCATACTTTTACTCAGAATAACAGTGTTTTCAAGGTTTGAGTCAGCCTCTGGTAGTGATATTAAGAGCTGTCAGTAACCACTGTCTACTTTTAGTAAAAGTAAACAAATCCAAAGCAGATGAGAAAAATGCTGAGGCTCCTACATGCCTGGGTAGCAGTGGGGCCATTAACAAATCCATCTGTGTCTGGCTTTGGTAAGCTAATTCCTCTGCCCAAAACCAACAATCCGAGCTCAGAGCAGAAAACACACAGAGCCTGTTGCTGTTCTATAGCATTACTTACTGGAATCACAGTTACTTTAAGACACAAACACATCTCATGTTCTCTGATATTACTTTACAACACATACTGCAACCTTTTAAACTCGGGTTTGTCTTCACACAGTCTAAGAAATATAATATTTGACCTTGATGAGCTGAACTAGAACAAGCAAGGATCAAGTTGTCTCCTGTGCTGCCACAAGCTGCTGAGATATATTCATCCTTAAATACGCACTGCCACCTGCGGTCCAGGCAACAGCTTTCAGCTTGCTGTGTGTTTGAAGAAACAGTCATGATACTATTTTTTTTTCAAGGGATTAGGAAAAGTGTAAAAGGTATTAAAAATGGAGTATTAAAATAGTATGGTTCAGATTTTATTTGAAACTACAATGTCTTATTCAGAAAGTAGTACCTCAGTTCTTACAAATGTAAAAGCAAACAATCAACCCCCAAATCCACTGAACTTAGCTCGTTTGGAGCTACAGTTTATATTTAAGCAATTAAGAACTGGATATTTCTCATAGTGTCTTATCTGAGTAACATCTTAATGAAGAAACTTTCATTTATTTTTTGTCATTCTTCCTTCACAAATGTCTTTACTATTCAAAGTAATCTTGGAACAGAAATGGCTTTGCTAGAGGATGCAACACAACCGGGTACTGCTCATCTTCAAAGCACAAAATCTTCATTTATTCAGATTTGTGTATTTAAACCCAGGTTGAAAACAAACAGCCAGGACCAAACAATACAGCAGAACAGCTGACAAGAGGGAAAAAAGTGAAGAGATACTTACAGCTAGCTGCTGCAAGGTACATTGCCTTCTCTCAGGCTTCCATTCATCCATCTTCTCACACTTGAATCTATTGCAGCACTGTAGTGAACCTGAATTTTCCCAGACAGATGAGAAGCCTTCACCAGTTCTGTACTTTCTCACTCTCACTCTACCTGCATCAGCAGACTCTGCACTCTTATCCCCTGCCTTAGACCTTGTGAGACCTTGGAAAATACTTCCAACCAAAGACCACTGAGAAGTCTTGTCCACATCCTCCCTCTACTACCCTCCCCTTTGGGAGCTGCATTTAATTCAGACCTTTGGCCTTGATCTTTACCTGACCTGTTGCAGCTGTGTCTGTGCTCAGCCTTGTACCTTGCACCTGATCTCAGATCTGCTCTATCACTGCAGACGTCTCCAATGATCACTAAACTGTTGGCTGAGCCTGCTTACTCCAGAACCAGAGCATGGTTTGGGTGGGAAGGGACCTTTCAGGGCCATCTGGTCCAACCCCTGCAGTGACATCTTCAACCAGAGTAGGTCACTCAGAGCCCCGTCCAACCTGACCTTGAATGTTCCCAGGGATGGGGCTTCTACCACCTCTCTGGGCAACGTGGGCCAGTGTCTAATAGTAATAATAAAATATGCAAATGAGTGATACCCAGTGCAATTGCTCACCACCCACTGACCGAGCCCAGCCCGTTCTTGGATAACAATCCTGAAACTGAAACCGCAATCAGGGAAAAGCGAGAGCCCAAGCAAGCACAGAAGTGAGAAACCCTCATTAATATACTAAATGTGACATGATATGAGATGGAATATCCCATTGGCAGAGCCAAATGCCAATTTGGCTTACTAATTTTAATAGTCCTCAGTCCCCCAGACCTTGCAGACCAGCAAAACACAATGTCCTTTGACTTCCAGCAACAATTGAAAACATGGGGATGTTCTCAGCATTTCTCTCCTGACAAATCCCAGCTGAACCCAACCCCCAGCGCTGGTCCAGCTGCTGAACAGAACCAGCTCTGGCCCAGCTCACACCAGGACAGAGACCTATGGAATGCTGCAAGGTAAAGCTATGAAAATAATACATTTTGGTGACTTAGTTTTTTGGATGGTAAATATAAAATAATAGGTTTTTATCTTAAAATGCAATGTATACAGACAGCTGCCATTATTTGGACTTAAAGCCAATGACTGTCTACCTTCTGAAAGTGAAATGGTCACATTTATGAGTTTTAGGCCAAGAAAATTCTAATGTGCCTAAGTGCATTAGGAAATAAATTAACAACATTTGCATAGGAACATAAAAACCTACCTGCCTGAGGTAGGCATCTGTTAAGACATTCACATATATCCGATTTTAATGGAAATTAGGGCTTTTTACTGCCTTTTAGAAAATGAACAATGAAGAAGTGGTTTGTTTAAAGTCTCAGATTAAACTAGTTGCAGGTAATCTAGAACACTAAATGCAAGATCATATTTTTCATCCTCAAGAAGGGTTATTCAATTTATTAGGATCTCAGAGAAAATGCAAGATCATATTTTTCATCCTCAAGAAAGATTATTCAATTTATTATGATCTCTGTCAATTTTCTCAGAGCAGACCTCCCTGGACAAGAAACCCTAGATGGCAAAAGTCAAGGTTTCTCTTTCAGCTACAACTTTTCCTGCACTTAAAAAGGACCAGGAATAAAATATTTTGCGTGACAGTAGTTATTAGAATAGAAACTGACTCTTTCTGTACATTCTGAGTTATTACATTGCAAAGTACTCCCGTGTGTGTGTATGAAAACAAATTCCAAAGAGAAAAAACTTAAAAATCAATGAGAAACTCATTAGAATTTTTTATTTGTTAGTGACAAACATTCAGTTCAGGGTCAGTTCAGCCTGGGTAAGCACCATGAACAACTGCTGATATTACCTGAATAGCTCAAAACTCATGACCTGTAAAACTGAGTGAGAAATTTATAAGGTCAGATTTTATTTTGTTAAAATAAGTCCCTTTGGAGAAGAATTAGAGAGGCAGATGAAAGTAATAAAAAATAAAAAAGGAAAAAAATTTTTTTTAAAACCCAAGGAAGGTGTCAGAGCTTGTTAGTGGCAGTTTGATCTCCATTTTGCGTCTCTACAGAAAGAAATCTGGGGAGTAATCTTTCTAAAGCAGCCATTGCCTCGAGGCTGGCTGGACATTGATCTGCTTGTGGGAGGTGGGGAGTGATGCCTTTGTATCATTTGCTTTTTTTCCTCTTTCCTTCACTTAATAAAAAGCCTTCTTCCTGATCCATATTTTTTTTTTTCTCACTTTTGCTCTTCCCATTCTCTCCCCCATCCTGCTGGGGGGAAGCAAGGGAGGGGGGTGAGTAGGCAGTGAGCAAGTGGCTGATAGATGCTTAGTTACTGGCTGTGGTCAACTGACAACCAAGATAACACCAAAAATGATGGTCACGGTTCCTTCCCAGGTCACCTGTGCTGTAACTGAAGTGCAATACCACGAGGAGTCTTGCTGTACTGTGTTTTGGGATACAAAGGAAAGTGTGTGTACCTTTTTGTAGGGCTGGAGAAATCCTGTTGCTCTCCCTTGCTGTGATGTGAAACCACTCTGGCTGCCCCAAGCCTTCACAGGAGACTATTTGTTTCCAGTAAATGAAATCCTTTTAGGATACTACGGGATAAACCAAAGGTTATCCTTGAAGTTTAAATGTCAACAGGAGACCTTGAGAGTGCTGGTTGCACATCCCAGTTCTGGCACAAACGTCAGCTCACAGCGTAAGGTGTCATTCTGAGTAAGGTTCTAACTAAAACTCTATCCTTCAATTCAGCATGTGTAAGAAATGATAATACTTATTTCTTCTGTGCTTTCTCAAATAAATTTTCTTAGAGTCTAAGTTCTATTGCCAGTCTTGTGTCATGATATTTTAGCCACTACTATAAGAGCTTTTAGCCACTGCTGTAAGGTCTCCCAGTTGATGTCAGGTATCTTGCCTTTTTATAAGAAAATTTTAGTCATTACAGCTCATACTTAGTTCTGAATTCAGCCAGAGCAGCAACCTCTCATAGTGGCAAAATAATCAAAGAAACATTTACTGCTGATTTGGACTCAAAACCAGGTGGGAGTTAGATGATGCTGATTTCTCAGTGCTACAGACCTGGAAGCCAGGAGCAGCTCATCATTATCTTCCAACAGTAATAGATTTAGAAATGCAATGGTTTTCTCAAAAAAAGTAGATCTGTATTGAAATTCTTTCCTCTGTGTGATCTTCTGCAATGTTTAGTCCGAAAACAGAGTTTGAATTTGTAGTCTCTCACTGAGGATGGTGCTACAGAGACACTGAATTAAAAAAGATAATAGTCATTTTCAGAAGCTGAGGTTAAAAAACTGGAGCAGAAAGGAGGAAAGATTCACAAGCACCATATCAAACCACAAGAGTCTAATAGGAATGCCTACACAGATTAATTGTGTCTAGCCTGGTATCCAGAACCTGAAAGGTCTGTTTGCCTGAATAAATCATAGAACCCTAGTCCACATTCTTAAGACGGAGGTTAAATATTGTTTAGTGAAAAAATGATGAAAATGGACATATTTGAATAATAAGCTCTCTTTTTGGTGAAAACTGCAGCTTATTGTACGTAGGTACATTTCAAACTTATTGACTCAAACCAATACTGCATTAAAAAAGATTTAATGGGCTATGAGAACATAAAAGTAAAGTATTCTTTTATCACTCATTTGGGCATTCTTAGAAGAAAAGCTTTCCATGCTCTGGGGGTAGGTTATAGGTCTGGAAGACCTCTCCAAATGTTGGCGTTGACTTCTGTGCTTTTCAAGGCAGCCCATTGCATTAGCAAAGGGATCTCAAGCCCTTTCTGGTGCCACATCATAGAAAACATATTTTCTTTCCTTAAAAATATTCAAATCCATAATGTAAAAATGGAAGTTCAGAACTTTGTTGAGCATGCGTGAAAGACTAAATTAACATACTCTTGCCTTGAGATCTAGTAACCTGAATCTGATAAGGTACACTGGTTTAAAAAAGTACCCAACCCATCCTCTTCTTTTAATGTTTCTATCTGAGGTTGTTTGGCTAGTCAGAGCCATGATATGCTGATAGCTTTTAGATAAAAGAAACTCAAATGTGCAAACTTCTTCAAACAGTAGAAATCTTTCTTGCCAAAGCAGCCTTCTGTTCCTGCTGGAACAGAATGTGCAGAAAACGCTGGCAACTCGATGGTTTGTGGTGGTTTGTGTTTTAGATGAATCAGCAGCTGTTGAGAGAGAATAGTCTCAGGGCTTTGAAATTTCATACCTAAACCAGGTTTAAATCTGGAATGTGGTACTGAGAGTTAAATCATCAAACAATTAGAGTCCTATTTGAAGTTACAGCTATACTGGTATTGCTTGGTTTAAAAGAAAATAAAAGAAAAGGAAAAAAAAAAGCCTGGTTTTGGTTTGGTTTGGTTTTGTGTTGGTTTTTTTCCCCATGTCTTCAAAAACCATGTTATCACATGTCAAATTTTAGAGCCGTGTTGCTCAACTTCATTGTAAAGTCCCTATGGGCCAATATTTATTTATCTAGTGATATATTCTTAAATCAATTTGCTTTTAACTCCCTCATAAACTTTACTGATTTGAGTTTAAAGGAGCTAAGACTGAGACTTTTCTGTTTCAGAATATGTATAGGTATACTGAGTTGTGAAGGCACACTGAGTTGGGGGTTGGACTAGATGATCTCCTGAGGTCCCTTCCAACCCCTACCATTCTATGATTCTGTGTCTGAAGTATTAAAGCTGTTCTAGTTTGCTTTTAAGAAAGCTGGACACAGTCTCTGAGCTCCTGATTTTAGTGTTTGAAATTAATGTAGCCTGATCCAAAATATCCTTTAATTTTTATAAAGCTGTTCTAGTTTGCTTTTAAGAAAGCTAGACACAGTCTCTGAGCTCCTGATTTTAGTTTTTGAAATTAATGTAGCCTGATCAAAAATATCCTTTAATTTTTGCAAACCATAAAAAATGATCTGCAGAACTTTTTGGAAACCAGAACAAAAATGAGACACTTGTGCTTACAACTAAAGGAGAAGTTGTTCTCCTGTTTATCTACATCCTGTACTCATCAGTTCTTCACTTGTGCTAAAAAGCAGCTCTGAGAGGCCACATAACCCTGAGGAGTGAATGCATTGACCTTGGAATCTGAAGCTTCTTATTTCTGTAGGGAATTCTGGTGAGAGCCATGGTCACATCACGTGCCTGAGGCCTGGTGGGAATACAAGAATAAGAATAAGTATTTTGTTTTTCCTTTGTTTCTGTGCACAGCCCTTGCTTTGTGCCTCTTTTAAACTGCTTTTATCATAACCCATGAGTTCTTTTTTTTTTCCATCTTATTTTCTCCCCTCCTCATCCTGCTGAGCAGCTTGGTGGGTACCGGGCGGCATCCAGTCAGGGTCAACCCATCACACAGCCTTTGTGCCTCTCTGGTTTAGAACAGATGCTGAGTGCCCTGCCTTCATCCAGGAATGCTCAGGAA